>NC_081362.1:5853861-6155652 GCF_030684315.1 Stegostoma tigrinum | reverse complement strand
CCGCTTGGGAACCCTGCAGCCCAATGGTATCAATGTGGATTCCACAAGCTTCAAAATCTCCCCTCCCCCCACCACATCCCAAAACCAGCCCAGCTCATCCCTGCCTTCCTAACCCATTCTTCCTCTCACCTATCGCCTCCTCCCGCCTCAAGCCACACCTCCATTTCCTACCTGCTAACCTCATCCTGCCCCCTTGACCGGTCCTCCCTGGACTGACCTATCCCCTCCCTACCTATACTTTCCTCTCCACCTATCTTCTCCTCTATCCATCTTCGGTCCACCTCCCCCTCTCTCCCTATTTATTTCAGAACCCTCTCCCCACCCCCCTTTTCTGATGAAGGGTCTCGGCCCGAAACGTCAGCTTTTGTGCTCCTAAGATGCTGCTTGGCCTGCTCTGTTCATCCAGCTCCACACTTTGTTATCTATGTTATTTGAATTTGACAAGTCTCCTTTGTAACAAAACCAATAAACCAAATTGATAAACGACTGATCATTTGTTGACTGCTTTTTTCAAAGTAGTGTACAAACAGACACTTATTACCACTACTGTTGGGTTTATTTGAAATGCCACACTTGGTGAATATATGTAACATGGAGCACAGAATGACTTTAAACTCTTCCTTCAACTAGCTGCAAGTTTATTAAATGATTGGAGAGAGTATCAAACTGCTCATCAGCATGTGTACAATCAACATGTAGTTCTACAGTGTCAACAACATACATCCAGGAGTACTTTACAAACGAAAAATTCAGAAAATAGATTAAGCCATTGGAGAAATGATTAACATCAGTGTCAAAGTTATCAAGGCACTTAGTAGAAAGACAGAAGAATTAAGGAATTTCACTGGTAGCGAAAGGGAAAGAGTAAGACATAGATCCAAATCTTGTAACTGATATTTCATGAAAAGCATTGTGTACAAAGGTAATCATAAGTTTGCAGGAGTCTGATCTAAAAATGTGAAGGCAGTAGAACTACTGGTTTGACAGGTTGCGATCAAAGTACAAGGAACTAAGCATTTCAAAAAAGCATGCACACATAAATTTGAGTCTACAGCTGCAGAGATGATGTAACTGATGGAAGGCTACGATAGAAGTTGTTTCAGGACCTAGGGAAAAAAAAAATTAAAAATATTGAAAAAAACTGTTACGAGCTTAACTAAATGCTAAACAAAGGAAATGATCTTATTAAAAAGCAACTTCTTCCCCTTCTAATAATTACTGCATCAAGCTATTCAGATAAAATTGCTGCTCTATTCATGGGGAAAATGTCATTGTTTTACTTCTCACTGATATTAGGCTAACAGGTCTGCAATTATCTATTCCAACTCACCGGAAGTGCAGCATTCAACCCCTTGGGCCTATTCTGGCATCCAATAAAATTGCAGCTGATACATATCCCAACTTCACCTTTGCTCACCTTGGTTTCAGACCTCTTAGTACGCTTACCACACAAATCTTTCATCCTCAGTTTTAAAGTTTTCAATCAACTTACTCTCAGTATTTTTTTTGGGTAGGAATAAGCAGAGTTCCAATTTCTAGGACCTATTTCATAAGTGACTTCTGATATCACCCCTGACAATCTAACTGCAATTTTAAGGTTTATGAACTCTTGTTCAGGACTGACTCATCAGAGAAAATGTATCTTTTATTATCCTATCAAATCCTTTAATCATTTTGCATCTCAATTAGGCCATGCCTTTGTTTTCTGTAGTCAATAAAATATAAACTTACTTTAAAAGTAGCCAGTTCTCAATTTAGCTCTTTTAGTCCCACTACAATTATGGAGCACACTTCTCTTTCACATTTGTAGTTTTTTTAAAGAAAGAAGACAATGTTCAAGAAAGTGTTCTGTAATTTCGAACTTTTTGAAGGCCAAAATCTGTCTCTCTCTTCAGAGGAGAAATAAAAGTCTACTGTGAAATCAGTGAATTATCCACTGATCTTTGACAATTCAATCAAATCAAAACTGGAAAAAAAATGGATCAGATACCAAAATTGCCCAGGCTTCTCCTGCTGATGAGATCAAGACTAGCACTTCTAGGTCACTTCCACTTAAGCCAATGATATAGCCAGTAACAGTGGTAACTTAACAAGCTGCAAAAACAAAAACAAAAAAATTCTCAACAGCTGAAGATACAGCATTTAAAAAGGAACGCTATAAAAAAATTCTGAGAGGAAAACAGTCTCTTAATTTTTCTTGCATAGAAAGTTATGGTGTTGAAGAAGAACTTCATAGTCAGAAAAGCTTCCACCTATTTTGTCCAGTATCAACTTAGGTTTGCACATGACAGTCGGCCTAAGGATTGCTATAATTAATTGAGCACTGGGAACTATGCCTCTGCTCATTCCAGTAAAGTGGGTTTTACAGAAACTAACCAGCCAGTGCAGATTAATGAACAATATTAGAAGAGGTTTTGCGATTTATGGATAACCTTAACATCTTTCCAGCCAAGATAATAAAATGAGAGGCTGGATGAACACAGCAGGCCAAGCAGCATCTCAGGAGCACAAAAGCTGGAAGGGTCTAGGCCCGAAACGTCAGCTTTTGTGCTCCTGAGATGCTGCTTGGCCTGCTGTGTTCATCCAGCCTCACATTTTATTATCTTGGAATCTCCAGCATCTGCAGTTCCCATTATCTTTCCAGCCAAGTGAGCTGGTAATGGATTTTTTTATTTGACTATGCTTAATTTCTGTTTCCCATGATTCCAGGAGGTATCCCTGGGGACAGAAAACAGAAATATAAGTCTCTCCTCAGCTAGAGAAATCTTTGCAGCCCAAGTATTCCGATTAGAAAGTCAAAGTCAACTTGATGAAAGACACGCAAATGTTTAGTGTGTCATTCATAGCAAAAATAGTTATGGTATATTGGAAAAATATTTGGTTTCCAGAGCTGATGTCAAAACTGAACATGAAACTAACAAGGGATAACTAGTGAACCACATCCAACACAGCAAACCCACTCTTCTCTTGAAAACACCAATTTATTTCCTGTCACCACTTCCTTCAATGTTTGAGATTTGCACCAAAATAACCAACATACTATTCCAGTGATAGCTTATATTTTAAATATTTTCTGTGAGATCATGACTGACAAAAATAGCTTGTTTCTGGACATCACGTTCTTTAGAAGCTCATTGTTATTTAGAAGTTCATCTCCTAAAATGCGTGTTTAACTCAAATTAATTCAAATCATATATAGCCTGAACACTTTCTGACAGAATCAAGATGTACCAAATATGTAATTGTCCAGCACAGACATCAGCTGGCTTACAGAATTCCTGCTTCCAAGAGCTATTGTGAATTTGCCCTCCATTAAAATCTGTTCTCAATTTTAAAACAAAAGAGAGCTACAATATTAATTCACAAACAGCTAGATTACAATGAAAACACAAAATATTTGCTTGCCATGTTATTTGATGCAACACATCACACGTAAAGCATAAAATAGTAAGTGGTCTTTTGTGAGTAATATGTAATGGAAAAGCAACCACATGCAAGCTGAAACTGCCTCTTCAAACAATTAAGCCTTAGGCATGCAAAATAAAAGGGAAGGTTAATTTTCAAAGGAAGGCCCCAGTAATAAGGGATTGGAATGACAGTTGATCAGCTCGAATTATCATCTCCCAAGCTCTTTATTCACTAAAAATCAATCAATTTAGAGATGTTATGACATAACTCTGGAGCGGTCTGGACCCTCTGGAATGGGCAGGATTTGAACCCAGTCATCCTGGCTCAGAGGGAGAACACTACCATTGCACTCCAAAAGCTTGAACCTCCCAAGATTTTTAATACTTTCTAATCAACCTATTCAGACATATCATTACACAGCTCTGGATCAGGTGGGACAACAATCCAGGTCTCCTGGCTCAGCAGTAGGGACACTACCATTATAGCACAAGAACCTTCCTCCCAACAACCTTTTTCTTAAATATCCAGATGTGCTTACATGCATGACTGAATGGTTGTCCTGTCCAAAATCACCAATGCTTTTAATTATTGTTTATTTACATGTAACATCTATCAGGGCTGTGCATTGTCACCAAATCGTCTCAACATTCTTCTTTTGCTCTCTCAACATTCTTTGTCTTATCTAATCAACCTTTTCAACAATGTTTATTACACACCTCTGGAGTAAGTGGGACTTGAACCCAGGTCTCCTGGCTCAGGAGGTACACCAATTGTTTTTTTTCCCCCCAAAACAAAAAGGACAGTCAACCCCATTGCTATGGATCTAGTCATATGGAGGCAGACCCGGTTAGGGTGGCAGATTTTCTTCTCTAAATTTCCTTCCATTAGTGAACCAGTTGGGCTGTAACAATAATGACAACTGTAACATGGTCACCATTAGCTGGCTTCTTTTAAAATTCCAGATCCTTGAACCCAGGTCCACAGATCATTAGCCTGGGATTCTAGATTACCAAACCAGTGAATTTACCACAAAACAACCAGCTGCTGCTATATTTTTAAAAAAATATTTTCTATATCTACCCATTCAGAGATCTTAATACACTCCTCTGGAGTGGGTGGAACATGAACCCAGATCTTCTGGCTCAGAGGCAGAGATATTACCCTGTGCCACAAGCACCTTCCTCCCAACATTTTTGAACATTAAATTGTCCAGGGATGCTATGACACACCTCTGGTCCAAGTGGGATTTGAACCTGGGCCTTCTGGTTCAGAGGTAGAGATAATACCACACTGCCAAATGACCCTTTGCAGACATTTTCTAATTAACCCATTCAGAGATGTTATAAAACACACCCCTGAAGCAGGTGGGACTTGACTTAGGTATCCTGGCCCAGAGGTAAGTCACTACCACTACACAATAAGTAGCTTTCTCCTAACATTTGGATTAGTTTACATAAGTGTTCTTATAACTTTAGTCAATTTCTTCTTCCCCATCGTTAAATTACTCATGGTACTTCTTTCAGCTATTAATGATCACCAATAAAATTTTTTTTATCAAAATCCCTTTCTCCTGTGAGGCAAGGTTTGAATTAGTAGATCAAATCAGATAAGGATCTAGTTGGGCACAACACCAGGAAGAAAAAAAGATACTGAACTTCAAATTTTTACTAAAATTTATTTGCATAACGATAAAGAATTCCCCAATAGAAAAACAGCACAATCGACTACTTCTTTTCCTCTCATTAGAAGAGAGTAAATGAATCAACAGTGGCAGCACCATTGGGTTTAAAATTGGCTTATAACACTTTTTCAAAAGGTAATCTGCTCTAGCAGTCATAGTTTGCACAGTAAGGTGCAAAACTCTCGCATAATTCAAAAGAAATTTTCCACGAATGGAATGAATATTTATCAGAAGCTCCCTTTACTAAACCATTAAACATTCTGTAATTGGAAATAAAGAAACATTCATTGGGACAGAGGGGCAAAAAAGTGACTCAACCTTTCAAATTCTGAGAAAGGATCCAGCACAAAACATTTAACCCGTTCTCACCAAGAATGTTCAGATTTCTAGCATCTGCAAGATATTACTTTTTGATTTAGTCCATCCATGACAAACCACATGCAATGCTACCACAGATTAAAAAAAACATAATATAAAGTATAGATCTATCAGTATCTGTGAACAGAGTAAAACAGACCAATGTGACATGTGAAACATGACAGTCAGCTCATTCAATTGAGTAAAGAAGGTTTCGTTACATTTTACTCCTCCCTCCAACTAAAAAAGACTAAATGCCACAAATGCAGACTACATCCATGAACAAAGAGAACTTTAATACATTACACAGAAAATTTGACAAAGAAAACAGATCATTAACCCTGATTGATGTTGATGAATATCCAATATCATGCACCCATTCTGCTCCCATAGTCATAATGTACCATTTATGTACCCCAATTTGATTTTTAAATAAAACTAGGCAAAGTACATAACTGTGTAAAGGTTCTTCCTGCTGTTTGATTTGATTTGATTTACTTCTGTGTACCAGGTAGCATCTTAAAGAACTTGTCCTGTGCCATCGTTAATTCTTCAAAGATCCTTCTGCAGTCTGGGACCCAAAGGTCTCAACTCTGGTCTTTTTGTGTTTCAGGGACACACCACAACACAATCAAGTAATTCATGAATTTTCCTTATGGCACTATCTATCTAAAGCTGCTTGTAATATTTTGTGAATCTCAACACTCAAAATTTGCCACCATTCTTCTGGTGTTACCCTCTCCACTGGAGGTGAGAAAGAGAAAACAACAGAAACATGCACAATCTATCTGGACAGCACACTTAACCAAGATTTAATCACGAATATCCAAAATTGAACATTTTTCGGTTCTGATTCATGAAGAGGGAACGAAAAAAAGTTTACCAATTCCACAGCAATATTCTAAACTGTGATGTCAAATGAATTTCACAATAAGCGTACATTTAACTCAAGTGCAATAAAACCATAACACTGATTTTAGTGCACTCAGCCAAGGATGGAAAGCAGACAGCAAAGTTACGTCATGAC
The DNA here is from genome assembly GCF_030684315.1 of Stegostoma tigrinum. Classification (NCBI taxonomy): domain Eukaryota; kingdom Metazoa; phylum Chordata; class Chondrichthyes; order Orectolobiformes; family Stegostomatidae; genus Stegostoma; species Stegostoma tigrinum. The sequence continues at coordinate 6,149,179 of NC_081362.1, read as the reverse complement.
ATCTTATTGTAGGATTATATCTAAAGAATCAAGCTGCACTCAAATGCCACAAACATTTATTCAGATTATGATGCTGTAAATCAAAAAGTTACAGGTTATTCTACATAATCTGATTTCTTTCATGAGAATAGTTGTAGCTAACACTAATTATAGAGTAAAAGGTAAGAGCACAGGATCTCAATGTAAACTTCAGTTTGAACTTGAAGAGCAACGCCAATGTTTTACTAAATACAGAGTATTTAATTGTCATCAAAGTTCAAACTAATAACTTACTGCAAAAAGATCCCACTGTACCACATGAGATGCCAGCACTGGCAGAGATGAAAATGAAATATCACAGCACGATTAGCAATTCATAACACATCACTGATGTGGCAGCAAGTAAGCAAAATTAAGACCACAATTACTGTCAACAACTCGACAGAAGACATGATATCTCTTTAGTTTGCTTTTAGATCTAATGGAGCTGTCCTACAAAGTTATTCCTGTTTTAACAAAGCCTTGAAGTCTCGAAGTAGAGAGACAGAAGTGGCCCAACAATATTACAGCCTATTGCCAACACTGTCCCAAAGGAAGCACCATTTGAAATAACCTTGAAAGGCATATATGTAACCAGAAACATTGACTATTAGGCGTAAGTACTCAATTCGTACCAGACATCATGAATGATACACTGCAGGTAAATAAACAAGCTTAATGTCCCTTTAACATTAATTTTTGGAAGGTCAAGAGGCATTTGCTTAACAAGGTAAAACAGGGTTTTACAAAGGGATAAAACAAGACGTTCACCAGGAATGACAAGACTGATAGGGAAAAATGACAGAAAATACATAAAGTGGGAAGGGATGTGGCTTTGGAGAATGGTTCCAGAGGAGTCCTTACGGATTGAATTATGATAGAAAAAGATTGCTACAACACAAACTTTATTAGATAGATTCACAAAAAAATGGGTAATAGTCTGTGGATTTATCAACTATTTCTAATGCCCATGCTCATATTCATTACCTTTAAAATTTAATTCCAATAATGGCAATTCCAAAGGCACCAATAATGTTGAAATCATGCAAAATAAATTGTAATTAAACTACTCATCATGATCACACAAGTGAAAGATTAAATGTTAACATATAAATCCATGTGAAATCACCAAATTACAATTCATATTCACTCTTTAGTTAAAGGAATTAATTTTATCTTAGCAATACAAAAATTTGCATGCAGTCTCAAGTTTAGTAGAAATCCATATCAATTTTTTATGTTGCACTGAATCCAATCCACTGGCTCTCACTTACCACACTCTCTGATCTTTTTCTTTGTTCATTTACCTGAGCCTGTTAAACTAGTAGTTTACCCTCACCATCTGGAGGGAATAGTTTGACATTAATGCTATACTCTGTACTGTGTATAATGCAGCCTAGCGCATTTTAATATCATGATAAGCATTCAGTTCTGGTTCAGATTACCAGTGAACAGGGTCACTTCAGATGGGCTTGCGAATAAATCCTAAGACCAACAAAACTGTTGGCTTACGTTATGCATTCCAAAAGCTTAAGTATAATTGGGAAATGTTTTGAGGTGATTTTCAGAAGTGTAGAGGCTGTTCCCTGGTGATATCTGATCTTAAAATTCAGCGCTATGCAAAATTCACAGACAATTTTAACCTTGAAGCACTGACAACTGAACTGTTTATTCTCATCAGTCACATTTTCACTTGATTGAATGATTTAACTTCTCACGTTGAACTGCTGTCAGACTGCTTTGCACCATGTTCTTGTTTAAGAAAAAGTCATCCCTTTGTTTATGACTATCATGCAATACATGACTTTTGGCTTGCAACTCCATTAACTTGATGGAATAAAAAGTTTTCAATGTGAAAACATCGAGAATCACGAAGTGTCATTTTTCCAATTCAGACAGGTAACTGCTTTACAAAAGGTTGTGGTAGTCTTTCTTTGACATGTCTAAGTCTCATTTGCAGGGACTTCGGGTTATGGGAGTTCTATGAGTACCAAATTCACAGCATTGAAAAAATTCAGTAGAAGCATCATCAAGTTCTGGGTATGGGGACACACAAGTCATTGCTCAATGCAAACTCCATAGTCTGGTGATATCCACAACTTTTCTTTTTGCCAAGGAGAGTTCTGCTGACATTTGAAGCAGCAGCAGCAGGAATCACTAAACCTTTTGTTTTTATAAGAAACCCTACTAGTTCCTGCCTTGAGGGGTTTCTAGACCCATATAATAAGCAGAATAATTTGATTTGAATTTAGGGAGACCATTGTGGCTTTGGTGGCCTAAATGCAGTAACTCAGAAGAGCTGGAAACTTAATTGTGTTGAGGAAGCGTGGAGTGTGGTCATCTGGCTACAAACCTGAACACAGTTAACATACTACACTGAGTGGAAACTGGCATGTACGAGATGCAGAATTGAGCAATCCTCACTTGATCCTATGTTTTAACTTTCTGGGGTTGCTGACGGAGATCATATTCCAAGATTTTAGGAATATTCTACTCCCTGCTGCTAAACAGGTCAAAAGTGGTGATGACTATTTTTGAGGGGTGGAGGTGAGATGGTGGGGGTGGCGTGGTTGGGGGTCTTTCGGCACTTGTGGCCATTTCTAACAACAACGACTGCTGCTGAAGTTAAAAAAAAATACACAGTACTGGATTTAAGAACAGCAATCAAAAAAGTGGGATATAGCTCCTGTTGGGAAGGCATTATTTGATCCACACCGAACAGCTTCCCTAGTAAGAAGGACTTACGAGGAAAGGCTGAGGGACTTGAGGCTGTTTTCATTAGAGAGAAGAAGGTGGAGAGGTGACTTAATTGAAACATATAAAATAATCAGAGGGTTAGATAGGGTGGATAGGGAGAGCCTTTTTCCTAGGATGGTGACGGCGAGCTCGAGGGGGCATAGCTTTAAATTGAGGGGTGAAAGATATAGGACAGATGTCAGAGGTAGTTTCTTTACTCAGAGAGTAGTAAGGGAATGGAATGCTTTGCCTGCAACGGTTGTAGATTCGCCAAATTTAGGTACATTTAAGTCGCCACTGGATGAGCATATGGGCGTACATGGAATAGTGTAGGTTAGATGGGCTTCAGATTGGCATGACAGGTCGGCACAACATCGAGGGCGGAGGGCCTGTACTGCGCTGTAATGTTCTATGTTCTAATATCACACATGTCTTCTGCATGCTATGCTTAGCAGAACATGCACAAAGAGGGTCTGAAAAGCACAACAGCAAGATCGATGATGTACCTTGCAAAACTCCAACTCTGAAGGTTGCTAAGACCAATAATGTAACTCAGCAATTTGGGAGTTCTAGTTGTTTTGTCTTCCCTGGAGGTTTTAGGTTTTCTTTGAGAATAGATTCCCTACAGTGTGGAAACAGGCCCTTCAGCCCAACAAGTCCACACCACCCCTTGACGCATCCTACCCAGACCTGTCCCTCTATAACCCACACACTCCCGAACGTTACGGGCAATTTAGCATGGCCAATCCACCTAGCCTGCACATCTTTGGACTGTGGGAGGAAACCGGAGCACCCGGAGGAAACCCACGTAGACATGGGGAGAATGTGCAAACTCGACACAGACAGTTGCCAGAGGTTGGATTCGAACCCAGGTCCCTGGTGCTGTGAGGCTGCAGTGCTAACCACTGAGCCACCGTGCCGCCCTAAGGTTCCAAAAGAAAACAGTTTATCAATGCTCAGACACATAGCACATTTCCATTCCCAGTCATTGGCTGTAGCAAAAATTTCATTTCAAGCTTTTCAATTCAAATTTCCAAACTTCTGCAAATTAAAATTATATCTATTAGGTGTCTCCACTTCATTATAAGTTCATTTGTTCAAAATAACTGCCACTGTTGAGAATTTTATTGCCCCACAATTGGATTTTCCACAAAATAATCTGCATTGTCTTTAATCCAATCACTATTGGCAGTTATCTCGAATTGTACAGTTTTGCAATATTCTGTAAGTTGTGAGAAGCATTCCATATTGTTGGCCAAGATTGAACAATACCAAAATTCTTAAAAAAATACTTCAACTTCACCTTCACCAGCACTCCTCATATTAATTTGAGAATGCTTAAATATGTCAACCGGCAGTCCTAGAAATTATTCACTAGTCCATCTGAAGTGAGCCGGTTCACTAGTAATCCATAACACAACCGAAATGATCAAAAACAAACACAGAATGTTGGAGAAACTCCAGTCTAGCAGCATCTGTGAAGACAGAAAAACAGTTAACTTTGAGATCGGTGTGATTCTTATTCAGAACTCAGGCTACATCTCAGCTCATATACAGTCAGAGTCATACAGCAGAGAAACGGACCAACTTCAGTCAACAGACTTCGGTCCAACGTGCCCATGCCAAACTAAACCGGCACCATTGCCTGCACATAGCTCATGTTCCTTCAAACCTTTCCTACTCATTTGCCCCTCATATCTTTAAATCTTTCTCTTCTCACCTTAAAAATGTACCCCTTAGTTTTGAAATCCCTCAGCATAGGGAAAAGACCTGCCATTCACCTTATCTATACCTGTAATGATTTTATAAACCTCTGTAAGGTTATCTCTCAGCCTCCTACCCACCAATGAAACATGTCCTGGCCTATTCAACCTCTGCTTTGTAACTCAAACCCTCCACTCTGGGCAAAATCCTGGTAAATCTCTTCTGAACTCTGTCCAGCTTAATAAAATCCTTCCTGTAACAGGGAGATCAGAACTGCACAAAGTATTCCAGAAGAGGCCCACCAACATCTCAACTCCTACACTCAAAAGGTCTGAGCAATAAAAGCCTTCTTAATCACCCTTTCTCTGACGCAAACTTCAAAGAATTACGTACCAGAACTCCTAGATGTCTGTTCTACAACATTATCCGAGGCCCTACTTTTGATTGCACAAGTCCTGCCCACTTGTTTTACCGAAATGAAATACCTTGCATTTCTCCAAACTAAACTCTATTTGACACTCTTCAGTCCATTGACCCAATTGATCAAAATCTCTTTGTACACGTAGATAACCTTCTTCACTGACCAACATATCTCCAATCTTGGTGTCATCCACAAACTTATTAACCATCCCTTCTATACTCTCATCTAAGTCATTTATGTAAATGACAAATAAAAGTGCACTCAGTGCTGGGACATTCCTGGTGACAGGCCTCCAGTCTAAAAAGCAACCCTCTGCCATCACTGTTCCTATTTAACCAACTTTGTATCCAACTGGCAAGCTCACCCTGAATCCCATGTGATTTAAACTTTACTAATTAATCTATCCAGTGGAACCTATCAAGGATTTTCCTAAAGTCCATATGAACAATGTTTGCTGCTCTGCCCTCAAGCTTCTTGGTGATTTCCTCAAAAAAAGTTCAATCACGTTTGTGAGACACCATGTTCCTCAAACAAAATCACACTAAATTTCCATAATCATTTCTTGCCTCTCCAAATGCATATAAATCCTATCTTTCAGAATCACTTCCCACAATTAATCAATTTGCAAAGTTAGCCTCACAGGTTTATACTTAGTTTGTACGCATCAATGATTTTAGGCTCTTATATACTTCAGAACAGACTGAAATGAGAAAGAACAGTGAATAGTTAAGAGATTGGTATGACTCCCCAGTTCTGATGGGGAACACTGGACTCAAAATGTTAACTGTTTTCTCCTTTCTCTTCACAAGATGCTGCCAGACCCAAGTTTTTCCAACATTGTGGTTGTTTCAAGTTTCCAGTATTTGCAGTATTCTGCCTTTATTGAAAATGATCTCAACGATATGTGCTGGACAGCAGTAATTACAGCATGAAAGATAACAGTAAATCATCTCTTCTCCATCACCCACGTAACCTCACCCAGTAGAAGTGTGGGTACAGAAGTTGTTAAGTAGCCTCAGGAAAAAAAAAATCAAAGAAAAAGATCAGGGAAAGAGTACTAAGGGAGAGTGAGTGGAATGGGTGTCAGAAAAACAATAAATAAGAGCCCTGGGCAAGGAAAGGCTAGAGCAAAACTGTACAAAAGCAAGGAGAAAGGTTTGATGTTGTACTTTGTCAGCTCTAGTGACACGAGTTTATTTTCCACTGGGATCTACACATTTGTATCAAAAATCTTAATTTTTGCAGCACTTCACCTGCCTGGTTACCCACACCTGCTGATCAAAGATTCAGAAGTATTTCAAGTCGTTTCATTGATGTCTCAGTGTTAACCTTTGTTTAGTGATCCCCCACAAAGCATGTAGGAATTTGTTTATAACATAGAAAAGTGCACAACATCAATAAGCATGTTGTGCTAAGTTAAGTAACCACTAATTTTAAGTCATGGGATAGCATGGATATAGAAATAAAAATCAGCTTCCATTCCTATCATTTGCTCAGGATATCTTGAAGGAGCTTCATATCTTTTGGCTAAGCACATTTGTCACCTTGTTCACCTATTACTTGAGAATAGATGGAAATTAGAAAGAACAGAGACACTGAAAAGCAGTTGTTTCTTTATTGACTGCAATTTAGGGTAGGTAATTTTCTTCCCCAAATGCATCAGTGCCAAAATAAGATGCTTCTTTGTTAGAATTGGAAACAAAACAAAATTCTATTCACATAGTTGTACATGCCTGAATTGCAAAAATAACAGAGGATAAATGCTCATTTTATAAATATGCTAGTTATAAATACATCAAATGTTGTGGTTATGCACAAGTTGAGAAACTATGACGCAATGTAAACCCAAAACACAATAACAAGAAAAAAAAGTTTACCAGGGAGGAATTCTGCCAGCAGAGAGCTTCCCCTTCTGTGCTTCACTTAACAGTTTATTTGCAACTAAGATTGGATTCTTGATCCCTATAAATAAAATTAGATACCATTTAATATACTTCACCTTACTAAATGCTGAACAGAGTCTTTAATAAATTCTAGTCCAATTTTCCCCTCCCCCTCTTGATGCACTTCATTACATGGCAAATGTAGTCCACTGGGTTCCATGTGCTTTGTGACATCCTGAGTTTGTAAAAGCTGCTATATAAGTGCAAGTCTGCCTCCCCTTTGGCTTCCTTGGCCCGTCCCATCCCAACTTCATGAACCTCCTTTAAGATACAAACCAACCAATCCAGCATTAACGATAATAGCAATTCCTTTATTCGTACTGCATGCAACTAGACATTCGTAAATCTTTTAGGATTAATTCTCATTTAATTGCTGCTTTTGTTCTTGCACATATTCAAAAAGCCTCAGAATAATGGATGTTTTCTTTCTCACTACAGGTATTTACAGAAGGACATACCAAGATTATGCAGAAGGTAACACACAAAACATGCCACAAGTTTTCAGACAAGAACAGAAAAATGTACTACTATGGACAAAATACAGCAGAGCTCTAGGGCCCTCAAAACTATTTGGTTTAAAAGTAAGTCTTAGTTACATTTTTCAGGAGATGACAAACCGAAGGAATGAAATCATTTGTCCACAATTCCAAACCGAAAAGACCTGAACTGAACTCCTTTCTGCAACACTTGCTCAAGAAGCAGCAATAGCCTATAGATAGGATCTGCTGCCTTGACCATGAGATTTACAATTATCCTCTACACCGTCATAAAATGGTAAATATTCTTTACAGTAAAAATGTAAGAAGTACAATTCTATATTGTAATCTCATTGAAGGGTCAAGATGTCAATGTTCAAAGGAGTGAAGATCAGATGCCTTTTAACAGTGAACTTAATCTCAAACTATGACTGCCTCAATGTGATGTTTATTGATTCTGCCAACCTACCCTGCTGACCTTGCACAAATTTATTCAATACAGCACATGCTCTATGGCCGCATCTTACATCAATTTTTGAGTTATTCAAAAAATTTATTAAAACCAGAATTTTGTATTTAAATAATGATTACTATTATGAATGGATATGGAGCATTTGGGCCATATAAAGTTCTTAGAATGATAGAACCCCTACAATATAGAAGGTGGCTATTCGGCCCATCAAGTTCACTTCAAGCTGAAGAGCATCCCAACCAGACCCACCCCTGTAACCTTGTATTTCCCTTAGCTAATCCACCTAACCAGCAAATTACATGGACACTATGTGGGCAATTTAGCACAGCCAATCTAACTAACCTGCACATTGTTGGATTGCTGAAGGAAACTGGAGCACCCAGAGGAGACCCATGCATTTGTGGGGAGAACATGCAAACTTGACATATACAGGATTCAAGTGGAAAATACAGCTTCACATTAAAGGGAGAGATGTAAGGAACTGCAACATTTGATTTACCAACAGGGCATTAAAATCAGTGGGTCGATAACTGGCAACATAATGCAAAAAAAATGACAGGCTCAAAAATACAGTGTGAACCTTTTAAAAACGGTAATTTAGGGTTTAGAATTCAACTAAATAAGAGGGGAATGTGTAAAGATATGTGGAAAGAGGTTTGCGTAAGAGACTTTACAAAATATTACTCCATTTCTACGCATAATAATCTTTAGATGAGATGATACTAATGCAGTAGGTTTAGCAAGTTAGTGAGGTAGCGACTCAATGCTCAACTGGTATGAACCAGTTTCAGAAATTCGGCAGTGTACAACTTCAATACATGATTATTAATTTCAAAATTTGTCTTTGCCACATATACATTTTCAAAAAATGCTTGGAGCAAGGTCCTGCTCAGTGTTGTAACACCATAAATATCATATTGCAAAAATTAGTCTTCTAACTCCAATAATGAGGAAAACACATGGTTACCAGCTGTGTCATTTTATTTTTCTAACATTTACATACATGGCCAGCATGACTGACTCATAACTTAGTCATTTGTGGTAGAAAATAATGACACAGCTATCAGCCATGTACTCCTGATTTAGTAACACACAAACAGGTCAATTTAAAAACAAAACTTGAACAGAGTGTCATGTAAGTTTAAAAGTATTTTTGACTTGTGCTGTTCTGAGAGTTTTGTCAGATGTTTCATAATGGCAATGACCGCCATTTTTTGGAGTGGGTGTAAAAGTTCATTCTCGATTTAAGTCACAACTCCTCACTAATACAACCTCTTTTCCATAATTTGTCCCAGTTTTTGTGAAGTTGTTTATTATTTCATCTTGTCACAACAGTTCTTCCTCAATCAGACTGAATAGGTGACCAAAGCATCATCTTTTTACGAACTGCAGGCTGCTTAAATCAAATCAATTCAGTATTCAACATCCATGAAAAACCCAACCTAAAAAACAATTTTACATCAGTAAAGCTAACGTTACAAACAGAATAAGATATTAAAATGACACAAATTATTCCTTAAAAACCCTTGATCAAATACATCTATGTGATTCTCCGCTGCACTCTGGTACTACACAACCCCCATGACCTCAAATTTCATCCCTGTTGGATGGGTGTACCGAGTACATTGCATCCTTCACAGTTTGCAATGACAGGATGATCATGTACTAATACCCAACAGCAGCAATCTGCATTTACAGTACTTTTAATACAGGATTAAAAATCAAGCTGTTTCACAGAGAAGGAATGATACAAAAAAAAGGATGCTGAGGTAAAGAATGTGAAATCAAAAAGAATGAACAAGTAGACTAATTTCCAGGAAAATCTTGGAGGGAAGCAGGTGGTGAGGCTGCAGGAGCCTAGGCAGAGAACTCTAGAATGAGAGGTCTACGGTCAACAATAGTCAAAGGAAAGGAAGGAGGTGGGTCGATAATGAAGTACAAATGACTGAAGGGTCTCAATCTTAATGACATTGAAATCATGAGGTTCCAGAAAATGTTTTAAGGCAAGGTGAGGTATAAAGTTCTGAAGAAAGGTCACTAGATCTGAATAATTAACTCTGCTTTCTCTCCACAAATGCTGCCAGACTTTGAAATTTTCCAGCAATTTCTGATTTCCAGCACCAATAGTTCTTTATATCTCTTTTGCATAAATAGTAAGAATGTCATTGCTCTCCAAAATGACCTTTGTGTACTGCTTGGTTTAGGTACAGGAGCGACGCCTCAGTGCTTGATGCATTTTGCCAGTTGTTTTAACTGCTGAACGAATTGTACATCGCATTTGCTCAAGTCCAGGCCTCTTAAACTTGACTGGTGCAAAGTTGGAGCTACACCAGGGATAAAGTAAATGTTTTACATGCAATTGAGGGGATAAAAGCTGAAGGCGAGGGAGTGGTTGAACACATTAGGCAATAGACAATAGGTGCAGGAGTAGGCCATTCGGCCCGTCGAGCCAGCACCACCATTCATTATGATCTTGGCTGATCATCCACAATCCGTATCCTGTTCCTGCCTTGTTCCCATAACCCTTGATTCCACTATCATTAAGAACTCTATCCATCTCTTTCTTGAAAGTATCCAGAGAGTTGGCCTCCACTGCCTTCTGGGGAACAGCATTCCATAAATCCACCATTCTCTGGGTGAAGAAGTTTTTTCCTCAACTCTGTTCTAAATGGCCTACCACTAATTTTCATATGTGTCCTCTGGTTCTGGACTCACCCAGCAAGGGAAACATGCTTCCTGCCTCCACAGTGTCCAATCCCTTCACAATCTTATATGTCTCAATCAGATCCCCTCTCATCCTTCTAAACTCAAATGTATACAAGCCCAGTCGCTCCAATCTTTCAACATCAGTCCCGCCATTCCAGGAATTGACCTCGTGAACCTACGCTGCATTCCCTCAATAGCAAGAATGTCCTTCCTCAAATTTGGGGACCAAAACTGCACACAATACTCCAGGTGCGGTCTCACCAGGGCCCTGCACAGCTGCAGAAAGACCTCTTTGCTCCGATACTCAATTCCTCTTGTTATGAAGGCCAGCATGCCATTAGCTCTCTTCACTGCCTGCTGTACGTGCATACTTGCTTTCATTGACTGATGTACAAGAACACCTAGATCTCGTTGTACTTCCCCTTTACCTAACTTGACTCCATTTAGGTAGTAATCTGCCTTCCTGTTCTTGCCACCAAAGTGGATAACCACACATTATCCACATTAAACTGCATCTGCCATGCATCCGTCCACTCACCTAGCCTGTCCAAGTCACCCTGTATTCTCGTAACATCCTCTTCACATTTCACACTGCCACCCAGCTTTGTGTCATCAGCAAAATTGCTAATATTATTTTTAATGCCTTTGTCTATATCATTAATATATATTGTAAACAGCTGCAGTCACAGCACCGAACTTTGTGGTACCCCACTGGTCACCACCTGCCATTCCGAAAGGGACCCGTTTATTACTACTCTTTGCTTCCTGTCAGCCAGCCAATTTTCAATCCAAGTCAGTATTGTGCCCCCAATACCATGTGCCCTAATTTTGCTCACCAATCTCCTATGTGGGACTTTAGCAAACGCTTTCTGGAAGTCCAGGTACACTACATCCACTGGTTCGCCCTTGTCCATCTTCATAGGTACATCCTCAAGAAATTCCAGAAGATTAGTCAAACACGATATCCCTTTCGTAAATCCATGCTGACTCTGACCTATCCTGTTACTGCTATCCAAATGAGTCGTAATTTCATCTTTTATAAGTGACATCAGGGTAACCAGTCTATAATTCCCTGTTTTCTCTCTCCCTCCTTTCTTGAAAAATGGGACAACACTAGCCACCCTCCAATCCGTAGGAACTGATCCTGAATCTACTGAACATTGGAAAATGATTACCGATGCATCCATGATTTCTAGAGCCACCTCCGTAAGTACCCTGGGATGCAGACTATCAGGTCCCGGGGACTTATCAACCTTCAGACCTAATAGTCTATCCAACATCATTTCCTGCCTAATATAAGTTCCCTTCAGATCATCCTAGATCCTTCAGCCACTATTACATGATTAGATTAGATTCCCTCCAGTGTGGAAACAGGCCCTTCGGCCCAACAGGTCCACACTGCCCCTTGAAGCATCCCACCCAGACCTGTCCCCCTATAACCCACACACCGCTGAACACTACGGGCAATTTAGCATGGCCAATCCACCTAACGTGCACATCTTTGGACTGTGGGAGGAAACCGGAGCACCCAGAGTAAACCCACGCAGACACAGGGAGAATGTGCAAACTCCACACAGTCGCCTGAGGCGGGAATCGAACCTGGGTCCCTGGCACTGGGAGAGTGCAGTACTAACCACTGAGCCGCCATGCTGCCCCCATCTGGGAGATTGCTTGTGTCTCCCTGTTCCTGCCCTCTCCAGCCCGAGGAACTGGAAGCAAACCGTAGATAACCACCCTGGAGGTCCTGCTTTTCAGCCTTCTTCTGAGTTCTCTGAAGTCCCGCTGTAGAATGCCCCTCTTCTTCTTCCCGACATCATTAGTGCCGACATGCACCACCACCTCTGGCTCTTCAGCTTTGCCCTTGAGGATTCCCTGCACTCTTTCGGTGACGTCCCAGATCCTGGTATCAGGAAGGCAACACGCCATCCTCAAATCCCGCCTGTTGCCGCAGAAGGCCCTTTCAGTCCCTCCCACTATATAGTCCCCTATTACCACAGCTCTGCACGATGTCTGACTTCTCGGCTCTGCCTCAACGCCAATTTTTGACTCGCAGACCTGTCCGCCTCTCGGGCTGGCAATGTCGTCTATCTCGACAGTTTCCAAGAGAGTCAACCTGTTTATGAGAAATACTTCCCTGGGGTCTCTTGTACTTCATTCATGTCTTCCTTCGTCAACGGCATCCACCTTCTCTCTTCTGGTATCCTTGGTGTAATGACCTCACTGAAGGTCCTGTCCAGAAAATTCTCATTTTCTTGGATGAGCCTGAGGTCATGTAGTTCTTTCTTCAGTGCTGCAACAACCTCCTTCAGAAGTTGAATGTGTACACACTTTCCACAGCTATAGGAGCCACAAGCACCATCAGTGTCCCTGACCTCCACATCATGCACGCAGCACACTGAATCAGCTTGGCAGTCATGCCTTCACCTCTTCAACAGTGGCGTAATCTCCTCACTGAGCCTTTTTGCCGAAGACTCCTGAGCCAGAGACTCACATTTTACTCACCAGGCACCTCCCTCAACCCTTTGTTTTTGCTGCGAGTCTGTGGACTCTTAATTAGGTTAGAGGAGGAGGGCGGGAGGGTGGCCCTACCGTGTAGAACCTGGGTCACTTACCTTCCCAACAGCCTCTCTGTTCCGACCTCACGTCCACCCAGCTCCCGCTGCTCTCTACTGCAAAATAAGACCGCTGGCTTTGAGTTAAGTACTTAAATACCACAACTTACCTCACTTACATTGACAGCTGAAGGATGACAAATTCAAGATCAAAGGGTTGGCAGCTGGTTGTCTGAAAGTGCAGTCATCAATGACTTGCAAGAGTTCCTCGGTGCAAAAGTGAGGTTGGCAACATGCTGAGATGTGAAGTGGTGAGAGATAGGAGAAAGCAGTCTGTGGTCATGGCCCCACACAAAAAAAAGTTGATTGATATGGCACTATATATTACCTAGCAAGGTGTATCAAAGAGTGGACACCATACTCACACTTGTAGATTTGTTAAAAATCCATCCAATATGGGAATAGGGGAATTTGAGCAATGGTAGCAAGCAAATAGGAAAGGAAAAGACAATGGATTGGCATTAGTAGAACTATTAAAATCGCGAGTTCACCAAAAATCTGCCAAAACCAAAAGCCCTGCTCTGCCCTGAAAACGGGAGGTTCAAGAAAAGGCCCTGTGCAAAATAAATAACTTTAAAGGAACAGATCTAGTTGCTAAGTAGCACCTACTGCTCCAGTGCAGTACTTGGGTGAGAAGAAAAATGTAGTCTAGAAGATACCACATTAAGAAATACTGAAAGTAATTATTACATTCACTCTGGATAATGGGTCTAATCATAATATGCATAGGATAAATTAAACCTGAATACATATATTTATGGTAGACCATTTGTGGAGTGACCCTAAATCCGTAGCCTAATCACATGGTATTCTTGTCAACTTAAAAGGAAAAAGATAAACTCTTTAAAAACACAATCTGGGAAAAATTAATTGGAAATTGGGACTACTGAATGAAATTGGATTTTGGTTGGAATACAAGGCAAGGCAACATAAACTGATCGATGCAAGTTGTAGACTCAGACAGTCATACAGCACAGAAACAGACCCTGCTATCCAACCAGTCCATGCCAACCATAATCCCAAACTAAACTAGTCCCACTGCTTGCATTTGGCCCATATCCCTCTAAACATTTCTTATTCATGTACTTATCTAAATGCTTTTTAAGTGCTGAAAGTGTACCCTATTTCCACCATGTCCTCTGGAAGTTCATTCCAGACATGTACAACTCTCTTTAAAAAAAGTTGCCCCTCATGCCTTTAAATCTTTCTCCTCTCACCTGAAAAATACACCCCCTAGTTTTGAAATCCTCCACCCTAGGGAAAGAGACACTTGTCATTCACCTTATCTATGACCCTCATGATTTCATAAGCCTCTATAAAGTCACCCGTCAACTTGCTAAACTCCAATGAAAAATGTCCAAGCCTGTATCATTATAACTCAAACCCTCCATTCCTAACAACATCCTGGCAAATTTCTTTTGAACCCTCTCCAGTTTAATAATATCCTTCGTATAACAGGGAGATGAGAACCAGGCACAGTACTCCAGAAGAGATCTCACCAATGTCTTGCACTATCTCAACATAACATCCCAACTCCTATACTATAGTAAGGGAAACAAGAAGAGGGACATGTGGTGGATATACACAAATCTTTAAAGATAAAATGGATGGAAAAGGCCACTAAAACACAAGTGTTGGGAGTCGTATCTTTATCAACGGAAACATGGAGTACAAAGCAAGAAACCTATGTAAAAAAAAAACTTTTATACAGCATTAGTTTGGCCTCACCTTGAGTACAGCTATTCATATACCATGCTTTAAGATGAATGTCAATGCCTTAGAGGAGGTAGCAGGAATAAGGGACATCAGTTCTTTGGAGATAGAGGAGCCAGGGTCGTTCTCCTTAGAGAAGGGGATGCTGGGTAGAGATTTGTTAGAGATGTTTAAAATCATATGAGGTTTTGACAGACAAGACAGGAAGAAAGTTCAGCGACAAATGGGTCAGTAAATGTTGGACAAAAGATATCAGGATGATTAGCATTGTTATTTACAACGACCGACAATCAGAGCAGGTAATGAAAGCAGATTCAGTGGTGACTTTCAGAGAGCTTAGATGAATTACTTGATGGCAAAAGATTTCCCTGCGGCTCTTGAAAATAACAGAACACTAAGTGGGTCAAATGGTTGCTTTCTGTGCTGTATCATTCTATGATAATCAAGAGAGATTAAAGTAATAACCTTTACCAGACTTCCCTTCGCTTTTAAAAGACGACCAAATCTATGAATGCTACTGGCTTCAATTATATTTCCTCAATAATAAAACTTCCCAGTCGTCAGTGCTAACATGAAGAGAATTATTTCACTTCAAATCCTTGACCTAGTTGACTAAAATTATTCAACATCACTTGTAGTCAAGAAGTACATACCCCTGAGTGCTCCAACAGCCCCAAAATTCAAGGACTTTCCATCCATTGTACTGGCGTCACATTCTATATCCCCTGATAGATTGAGATTGGATCCCATGCCTGCATTGGTGAAAGGAGAGTCCTAAAATGGAAAATTTTGAATTTAAATTACATTCCTCCTTTGTAACTTACATAGGAAATAAAATGTGCATTTCTTTTCCTAGTCTTTACATCGAGGCCCGAAATTCAGATGGCTTGAATGCAAGTTTAAGGAATGGAGATTGCTTCATATCACATGTTCAGGACAGTATCAGTACTTGTCATCCACTTAGTATTATTTTCCAACATTCTTAGTACGCAATCACCTGCAAGGTAAGTAGGACTACTGTCCAAACAAAGAAGGCCAATACTTTCTAACTGCTTTTGAGTGTTATTTCTTTTTGAAGTTTAGATTTAACAATGGCTTGGAGTTTTTTGTTTACATTGCTATACATTTTGAACTTCTGTCATTTCGAGCTCTTATTGCAAATATTCTGCCACAGAGGGGTTTGTACTTTTATTCAGACTATGGAAGAGGTTGTAGGATTAACCAGATTCCAAAATAGGTAATAATCCATACTCAATTTTTCAAAATCATTGTCAAGCACAGCAATTATCTGCTTCCTTCGTATAGTATTTAAGTGTTGGAGTGGGAGAGAAAAAGCTTCAGAACCGACAGACCCAACTCCATCACTGCCGTACCAAAGAGACCTACAGATAACACTCAATGAAATGGGGGATAAAGCTTTACTTAGATGTTCATCTGCTCACTGCCAGATAACACCACGTGGGATCAAGTTATTTGTAATGCCTACCGGACTTAACATCTATCCTCTCCAACTTAAAAAATACATTTCATTGTGTTTATAACAGACTTCTTCAAAAAAAAGGAACTTAGCTAAACGAAAGATGTTATTGTCCCTAGGATGAGCAAGATGCTAAGAGTGATTTCTTTTTCATTTTAATTCAGCAGAGATGCAAGCTTCTCAATGAAAGCTATTGTTTGCAGTGAATGCAGGTAAAAACTTCAAAGACAGCAAGCATAAATATTTGATGACACCCTGTATTGCAGTAGGTCACGCAGAAGAAAAAGTAATGTCTGAAAGAAAATCAATGCAGTACTAATAAAACAGAAGATTAATGTCATTATAAAACCTTAAGTACAGACTTTGATGGCTTTTTTCTTAAATTATAAACTATAGACAAAAAGATTTCAATTTGGCAACACTTCATATTTGGTCTGGAATTGTGCTCATTAAGGAAAGATATTAAAAATCCATGTTCCAGTTTAAAGGCCAAATGTCAAGATCAAGGAATTCAGGTAGGGTGTAGCACAGTTAGATAGTTTCCTCTGTACTGGTGCAAATACAAAATAGCACCAGTCTCTCATTTTTCCCATGTCCGAAAAAGTCATTGTGTGCTTTCCAAGTGAGATTGCAAATTGGCACTGATTTTGGGGCAGTTTCTTGCTGGGGGCCATGACCAAAACCACAAAACCAAATTTCTTTGCCAGAAGACAGTGAAAATTTTCATTACATCAGTCTCAGCACGATGTTATTGTTTGATCATGAATTCCAAATGGCCAATTCTATTTTGTATCCCTTTTTCGCCATATTTTGAATCTCAATTTCAAGGAACTAGAACTAAACAGAATTGAAAAGAAAAACGTGTTAACACTGATAAACTAGAAAAGAAACAGAAACTAACAACAATGGGTTTCAACAATGTCAGAGATAAAAAAGACAGGGTTTTGTTTCAGGTGTACTTTTAATTCTTCTGAAGAATTAAAAGAACATCACCTGAACATTTCCTAATGCAAATGTACTAATGGTATTCTCAGTCTTTTTCATTTTAATTTAAACCTGATGGAATACAAGCATTCTAGATTAGTTATCTCAGCAAATAGCACTGTTGAATGATGGGGATCCTCAAAATCTGAATTTTCACACTATTTACTGTATAGCATGAGTTTTCACCTAACAGCTGCTACAGCAGTACTTAACTTACCAAAGTTCTAGCGTATGAAAACAAAGGGAAAAATTATGAAAACACAGGGGTCACAATGCCCATTGAACTAGCATGAACAATTCATCTGGCACCAAATGCACACCCGCCAGTGAATTATTTGTTTAAATTAGTAGTATCTGTTCTTAGAAAGAACGGTAAATAACCCTCAGATAAAGGTGGAAAAGGAAATAATGCTCATCTGACATCATGAGTGGCTGTCCTACAGCAGGTGGCCAAAGGTTCAGACAAATGATTGACAAAGCCTGCCCCTAGGAATATGATATCGAGAGCCAAGCTGAGAGAGGAGTACTCGGGATATGTGGCACTGGGAGAAGCCTGCAGGCACTTGGCCAATTCAGTGCTGGGGCCTACAAAGACAGGAGCCAGATTCTGTGCTTAATCTTGGACAAATTTGCACTGTAGGATCCATACAGGGTCCAAGGACAGTGTAAAGCTAGAGGCAGAGTGGGTGAAGGGAATCTTCTTCTTGCGAGTTTTTTTTAAATCAAACAGACCCTGCTGACACCAGCTCTCATTAGGCAAACCCCAGGCAGCAAAATTCACGAAACAGATCGAAGAATGACCCAAGAAGAGGAGGAGGCTGCAGCAAGAGTTCCCTCACACCTCGACAAAAGAGGAGGATGTTTCCTCCATAACTTTAACGGGACTGCAAGATTCTGCACTGGCAACCTCTGTCCTCTGGTATCAGTTAACTATTCCCAATTGTCACAATTGTATAACTTTCTTTATCTAATTAAAAACACAAAATATCCACATCTTAAAACTTAATTATCAGAAAATTACTTAAATTGTTGACTGCCTAGATTAGGTAATCGTGACTGCAAAGCCTGAAAAACAGCATCATAATTTTTAGAAAGGGGCAAAAATATAGCAAATGTTCCATAAGTTAAAATGAAAGTAATCATAAAGGGTCATGACCAGTCTACCTTGTCTCCTAGCATTTCTATCTACAGAGGAACAACACAGAACACAGAACATAGAACATTACAGCGCAGAACAGGCCCTTCGGCCCTCGATGTTGTGCCGACCTGTCATACCGATCTCAAGCCCATCTAACCTACACTATTCCATGCACGTCCATACGCTTGTCCAATGACGACTTAAATGTACCTAAAGTTGGCGAATCTACTACGGTTGCAGGCAAAGCATTCCATTCCCTTACTACACTGAGTAAAGAAACTACCTCTGACATGTGTCCTATACCTTTCACCCCTCAATTTGAAGCTATGCCCCCTCGTGCTCGCCGTCACCATCCTAGGAAAAAGGCTCACCCTATCACCCTATCTAACCCTCTGATTATTTTATATGTTTCAATTAAGTCACCTCTCAACCTTCTTCTCTCTAATGAAAACAACCTCAAGTCCCTCAGCCTTTCCTCGTAAGGCCTTCCCTCCATACCAGGCAACATCCTAGTAAATCTCCTCTGCATCCTTTCCAAAGCTTCCACATCCTTCTTATAACGCAGTGACCAGAACTGTACGCAATACTCCAAGTGCGGCCGCACCAGAGTTTTGTACAGCTTCACCATAACCTCTTGGTTCCGGAACTCGATCCTTCTATTAATAAAAGCTAAAACACTGTATGCCTGCTTAACAGCCCTGTCAACCTGGGTGGCATCTTTCAACGATCTGTGTACATGGACACCGAGATCTCTCTGCACATCTACACTGCTAAGAATCTTACCATTAGCCCAGTACTTTGCCTTCCGGTTACTCCTACCAAAGTGCATCACCTCACACTTGTCTGCATTAAACTCCATTTGCCACCTCTCAGCCCAGCTCTGCAGCTTATCTATGTCTCTCTGCAACCTACAGCATCCTTCGTCACTATTCACAACTCCACCGACCTTAGTGTCGTCTGCAAATTTACTAACCCATCCTTCTACGCCCTCATCCAGGTCATTTATAAAAATGACAAACAGCAGTGGACCCAACACCGACCCTTGGGTACACCACTAGTAACTGGTCTCCAGGATGAACATTTCCCATCAACTACCACCCTCTGTCTTCTTTCAGAAAGCCAATTTCCGATCCAAACTGCTATATCTCCCACAATTCCATTCCTCCGCATTTTGTATAATAGCCTACTGTGGGGAACCTTATCGAACGCCTTGCTGAAATCCATATACACATCATCAACCGGTTTACTCTCATCTACCTGTTTGGTCACCTTCTCAAAGTACTCAATAAGGTTTGTGAGGCACGACCTTCCCTTCACAAAACCGTGCTGACTATCCCTAATCAATTTATTCTTTTCTAGATGATTATAAATCCTATCCCTTATAACCTTTTCCAACACTTTACCAACAACTGAGGTAAGGCTCACTGGTCTATAATTACCAGGGTTGTCTCTACTCTCTTTCTTGAATAGGGGAACCACATTTGCTATCCTCCAGTCATCTGCCACTATTCCTGTAGACAATGATGAGTTAAAGATCAATGCCAAAAGGCTCAGAAATCTCCTCCCTGACTTCCCAGAGGATCCGAGGATAAATCCCATCCGGCCCAGGGGAATTATCTATCTTCACCCTCTGTAGGATTTCTAATACCTCTTCCTTGTGAACCTCAATCCCACCTAGTTTAGTAGCCTGTATCTCAGTATTCTCCTCGACAACATGGTCGTTTGAGAGTGAATACTGTTGAAAAATATTCATTTAGCGCTTCCCCTATCTCATCTGACTCCACACACAACTTACCACTACTATCCTTGATTGGGCCTAATCTTACTTTTGTCATTCTTTTATTCCTTAAATACCTATAGAAAGCCTTAGGGTTTACCCTGATCCTATCCGCCAACAACTTCTCATGTCTCCTCCTGGCTCTCCTGAGCTCTCTCTTCAGGTCTTTCCTGGCTACCTCATAGCCCTCAAGTGCCCTAACTGAGCCTTCACATCTCATCCTAATAGAAGTCTTCTTCTTCCTCTTGACCAGAGATTCCACCTCCTTCGTAAACCATGGCTCCCGTGCTCTACAGCTTCCTCCATGCCTGACAGGTACATACCTATCTAGGACACACAGGAGCTTTTCCTTGAATAAGCTCCACATTTCTAATGTGCCCATCCCCTGCAGTTTCCTTCCCCATCCTATGCTCCCTAAATCTTGCCTAATCTCATCGTAATTGCCTTTCCCCCAGCTATAACTCTTGCCCAGTGGTATACACCTATCCCTTTCCATCACTAAAGTAAACATAACAGTATTGTGATCGCTATCACCAAAGTGCTCACCTACTTCCAAATCTAACACCTGGCCAGGGTCATGACCCAGTACCAAATCTAATGCGGCTTCGCCCCTTGGTGGCCTATCTACATACTGTGTCAGGTAGCCCTCCTGCACACACTGGACAAAAGCTGACCCATCTATAGTACTTGAACTATAGTGTTCCCAGTCAATATTTGGAAAGTTGAAGTCCCCCATGACAACTACCCTGTCTCTCTCACTCCTATCGAGAATCATCTTTGCTATCCTTTTAAGATAATAAAATGTGAGGCTGGATGAACACAGCAGGCCCAGCAGCATCTCAGGAGCACAAAAGCTGACGTTTTGGGCCTAGACCCTTCATCACTTTGCTATCCTTTCTTCTATATCTCTGGAACTATTCGGAGGCCTATAGAAAACTCCCAACAGGGTGACCTCTCCTTTCCTGTTTCTAACCTCAGCCTATACTACCTCAGTTGACAAGTCCCCAAACATCCTTTCTGCAACTGTAATACTGTCCTTGTCCAACAATGCCACACCTCCCCCCCTTTTACCATCTTCTCTGTTCTTACTGAATCATCTAAATCCTGGAACCTGCAACAACCATTCCTGTCCCTGCTCTATCCAAGTCTCTGAAATGGCCACAACATCGAAGTCCCAGGTACTAACCCATGCTGCAAGATCACCCACCTTATTCCGGATGCAAAAAAGAATTCTGGACTCCTACTCAAGAATGTTCTGAAACACTTTGCTGCTCAGATCCTTACCTCAAGCTCAATAAGAGCTGCTGTAACTACATCAACAGCTAGAACTCCAGCTTGAAGCTTCTCTATTGCCTGAAAGACAAGTAGGCTTCTGGTCAAAATGCCTTAATCACACAATTAACTCAAACTGACAAAAAAAAATTATTTTGGAAACAAATTAGTTTCTAAATATCATGACTTATTTGAAAATGTTTCAAATGACTTATACACATACACAATGCCAAGCCAAACACTCAACATGTTAAGATTGCAGCATGAGACAACCAATAGTAGATATATCCTACCTTTTGGCAGGCTTTCTTACACACTTGTTTATACTCCTTGGCTTTCGACTCAGAATGATAGCCTGCCCCTAAAACAATCAAATGTGAAATAATTAATTGATAATATAATAAAATTATCACAACTGAATAATGCAGTTTTCGCTAATCACATAAGCCCCTTTGTAGATCCATCCATAGATTGTTGGGCAGCTCTTTGAAGACAAAAATTTAGCAAGCTTCCCAAATGTCCAGTGAGTGGGGCGTACTGCTTGCTGAAAATCAAATAATTCCAAGCTCAGGAAGCAGTTTGTGCTTCATTAGCCGATTGGAACGAAGGTAAGAAGCAGCATGACACTACAGTGCTACAAAGATCTTAAAAGCACCTGGAATTCCTACAATAAAAGACAATAACTGGAAGTGAAGTATATATGCATTAAAAGGGGAGATCAGAAGTTGGATAGGGTGTGATGCTGCCTTCTCCCCTCACACTACTGGTTCACTTGTACAAAGTACAGAGAAAGGTTTCAGAATGATTTTGTTTGAAAGAACTTACTATTAGCGCACAAGTACAGCAGTGACGTCTCGTGGCACAAAAGGACCCTAAGATAGAGGGCTGCTTGAGGCAATCATGATTAGTAGGCTGTGAACTTTTGAAAGCTTTCGTATGAAAATTTAGCATGGTAATGATTAATAACATTAAAATGGAATTAAGATTATTTCTAAAATATCAAATGCATTTTCAAGTGTAGGCTTGCAGCTATGTTTGGTAAAGTTTGGTCTCTAGCTTTTTGACCAAATTACTCAAACATCAATAAAAACATATAGATTTCCTTCATCCACCCCACCAAACACATCATATAAGTTTAAATGCAACAGCACATGCTCTAGCTAACATTATTAGGTCAAATCTCAAACTGGAGGTGGTCTAGCAGCCATGAACTAGCAGGCTGCATTGAAACAAATGGTAGCACACAACTTCACACTTATTCAAACTTGTGAAAAATTATTAAACTTAAAATTATTAAATCCAACAACTTCTGTTTTTATGCCCGATTTACAGCATCTGCTGTTATTTCGGATATTTCGGTTTTTGTACATATATTGGGATATGCTATTTAATATTTTATACCCATTCATACAGTGCCACATTCAGGGAAAGGATACAAATGACGTAGTGATGCATATTACAGGTTTGAATAAACCAATGATCTGATATTCTAATTTAATATTGTAAGCTGTAACCCATCTTTGTGTGTAACTTCTGGGATACTTATTACTAGATCAGAATGAATTACATGAAGTTGGAGAGGTTGTTACGAATGATAACAGGGCACAAACAAAATCAAATAAATCTCAAGCCGCTTATACAGTTATTCCAGAACATTTTTAACTGGATTTGTTGCTAATGCAACATGAGCCAACTGAAGATTAACCTAGCTTGTTTTCAGTAGATGTGATGTATTTGACGTCTTTTTGAATGGTGCCTGAAGGCATGTCCTTGATGATCGTTCATTGAACCGCTGCAAAGTGCCATGATTTTTACTGCAGGTAGGGACAGAACACAAATATCAGAACTACCTCAGCTGAAATAGAGATCAGATCCAATGCTGTTAACATTAAATTTGATGCACACACTAGTAATGTAGCCAACTGCATCATCTCATTTCACCCCCTGCCTTGTATCACTACCACCCCTATCAGATTTTAAAAGCCTATTTAGAGGCACTTTATTGTTGGATATTTTATATTTTATTTTGGACTGACAGAGGAAGCCACAGCACCCAGTGGAAATCTACGCAGGCATGGAGAGAATGTGCAAACTCCACAGACAGTCACTGTCACCGAGAGGCAACTGTGTTAACCAGGATGCCATTATGTCACCCCAATACCTGCACTTGTACAGTCCCTTAAATATGGAAACATTCGCAAATAATGATAAGGTGCAGTCAATTAATCTTGTATTTATTTGAGACAATAGTTAGGCAATTTTTAAGAGATAACTGGCACAGAAACATGGAAGATAACAGCAGGAGCAGGCCATTCAATCCTTCGAGTCTGCTCCACCATTCATCACAATCATGGCTGATCGTCCAAACCAACTGCCTAATCCCACTTTCTGCCCATAACTTTCGATCCCATTCACCCTTAGTGCTATATCTAGCTGCCTCTTGAATATGTTCAATGTCATGGCATCAACTACTCGCTGCGGTAACGAATTCCACAGGCTCACTACTTTTTGGGTGAAGATATGTCTCCTCATCTCCATCCTAAATAGTCTACCTCGAATCCTCAGAGTGAGTGTGTCCTGGTCCTGGGCACACGCACCTTCAGGAATGTCCTCCCTGCATCTATCCCGTCCAGTCCTGTTAGAATTTTATGTCTCTATCAGATCCCACCCAGATTCATCTGAACTCCAGCAAAAACAATCCTAGCCTACTCAATCTCTCCTCATACATCAGTCCCGCCATCCCCAGAATCAGCCTGATAAACTTCACTGCAGTGCCAGAGCAAGAAAAGGACTTCTTCAGTAAAGGAGACCAAAACTGCACACAATATTCTGGGTGTGGCCTCACCAAAGCCCTTTATAACTGCAACATATCCCTGCTCCTGTACTTAAAACCCCTCGCAATGAAGGCAACATGCTATTTGCCATCTTTACCACCTGCTACTCCTGCATGTTTACCTTCAGTGACTGGTGCACAAGGACACCCAGGTCCCACTACACACTTCCCCCTCCCAATTTTCAGTCAGTCATTCAGGTAGTAATCTGCCTTCTTGTTTTTGCTTCCAAAGTGAATAATCTCCCATTTATGCATATTATACTGCATCTGCCATTGATGCGCCCACTCACCCAACCTGTCGAGATCATGCTGAAGGAACTCTGCTTCCTTGTCACAGTTCACGCTCCCACCCAACTTGGTATCATCTGCAAACCTGGAGTCATTATACTTTGTTCCCTCATTCAAATCATTATTATATATTGTGATTAGATGCGGTTCCATCACCGATCACTAGTTACTGCCCGCCAATTTGAAGGACCCACTAATTCCTACTCTTTGTTTCCTTTCTGCCAGCCAGTTTTCTATCCATCTCAATACATTTCCCCCAATCCCACGCGCTTTAATCTTGTGCAATAATCTCCTATGTGGGACTTGTCAAATGCTTTCTAGAAGTCCAAATATACCACATTGACTGGCTCCCCCTTGTCTAATCCACTAGTGACAGCTTCATAGAATCCACTGCTTTCTAAATGCTCTGCTATGAAGTCCTTGATAATGGATTTGAGACTTTTCCCCCACTACCGATGTTATGGTTAATGGTCTATAATTCCGTTTTCTTTCCACCTGCCTTTTTGAATATTGGAGTGGCATGATCTATCCTCCAATTTTCAGGGACCATTCCAGAGTTTATAGAATCTTGGCAAATGGTCTTGGAAGACCATCAATGCATTTGCTATTTCTACAGCCACCTCCTTAAGTACTCTGGGATGTAGATTATCAAGCCCTGGGGATTTATCCATCTTCAATCCCATCATTTTTCCCAGCACCATTTTTCTACTGATATTGATCTCCCTCAATTCTTCCTTCTCACTAAATCCTGCATTCTCCAACCTTTCTGAGATCTGATTTGTGTCCTCTTTTGTGAAGACAGAATCAAAGTATACATTCAGTTGCACAGCCATTTCTTTGCCCCATATTCTGTCTGTAGGGGACCTATACTTGCCTTCAACAATCTCTTTCTCTTCACATACCTATGGACACTCAGTGACAGTCTTTATGTTCTACAAGCTTACTTTCACGCTGTATTTTCCCCTTGTTAATGAATCCTTTGGTCCTTCTTTGCTGAATTCTAAACTGATCCCAATCCTCAGAAGTGATAATGGGAACTGCAGATGCTGGAGAATCCAAGATAATGAAATGTGAGGCTGGATGAACACAGCAGGCCAAGCAGCATCTCAGGAGCACAAAAGCTGACGTTTCGGGCCTAGACCCTTCATCAGAGAGGGGGATGGGGTGAGGGTTCTGAAATAAATAGGGAGAGAGGTGGGAGGCGCACCGAAGATGGAGAGAAAAGAAGATAGGTGGAGAGGAGAGTATAGGTGGGGAGGTAGGGAGGGGATAGGTCAGTCCAGGGAAGACGGACAGGTCAAGGAGGTGGGATGAGGTTAGTAGGTAGGAGATGGAGTTGCGGCTTGGGGTGGGAGGAAGAACAGGTTAGGGAGGCAGAGACAGGTTGGACTGGTTTTGGGATGCCGTGGGTGGAGGGGAAGAGCTGGGCTGGTGCCTCCTGCAGTGCCACAATGATGCCACCTGAAGGTTGCAGGAACAGCAACTCATATTCCGCTTGGGAACCCTGCAGCCCAATGGTATCAATGTGGACTTCACCAGCTTCAAAATCTCCCCTTCCCCCACTGCACCACACAACCAGCCCAGCTCTTCCCCTCCACCCACTGCATCCCAAAACCAGTCCAACCTGTCTCTGCCTCCCTAATCTGTTCTTCCTCTCACCCATCCCTTCCTCCCACCCCAAGCCGCACCCCCATCTCCTACCTACTAACCTCATCCCACCTCCTTGATCTGTCCGTCTTCCCTGGACTGACCTATCCCCTCCCTACCTCCCCACCTATACTCTCCTCTCCACCTATCTTCTTTTCTCTCCATCTTCGGTCCGCCTCCCCCTCTCTCCCTATTTATTCCAGAACGCTCACCCCATCCCCCTCTCTGATGAAGGGTCTAGGCCCGAAACGTCAGCTTTTGTGCTCCTGAGATGCTGCTGGGCCTGCTGTGTTCATCCAGCCTCACATTTCATTATCTCCAATCCTCTGAAGTATTGTTTTTCTTGGCCAATCTTTATGTTTCTTCAGTGGATTGGATCCAATCTCTAATTTCCTTTGTTCACCACAGATTGGCCCTCTTACCCATTTTGCTTTAGTGCCAGACAGGAACAAACAGTTGCTGCAGTTCCCCTACACGTTCCTTGAATGTTTGCTATTGCCTATCCACTGTCATACCTTTAAAGTAACTCTCCCCAATTAAGACCAACTCACACCTCACATCTTCATAGTTTCCTTTATTAAGATTCGATATCCTGATCTCCAAATCAACTACCTCAACTCTCCCTTGATAAAAAGTTCAATCATCATGTTGTGGTGGCTGATCGCCAAGTGGTTTTTGCATTAAAAACACTGGCAATGATTCACTTCTCATTACACAGTACCCAGACTAAGATAGCTTGCTCTTTAGTTGGTTCCTCCACACGTTGGTCAAGAAAGCCATCCTGTATACACTTCAGGAATTCCCCCTTCACCGTACTGTGGTTAATTTGATTTACCAAATCTATGTGCAGATTAATATTACCCAAGATCACACGCATCTCTAATTTCCTAGTTAATCCCACTCCCAACATCACCACTGCAGTTGGGGGGGTGGGGGTCTACATATGGCACCCAATAATGTACTTTGCTCCTTGGTATTTCTCAACTCTACCCATACAGGCTCCACATTGTCAAAGCCAATATCTTATCTCACCATTGTCTTAATTCCCTCTTTAATCAGCGATGCCATTCCATCACCTTTTCCTTTCTGCCTGTCCTTCCTAAATACTGTATACCATGGGACATTCAGTTCCCATCCATGGTCACCGTGCAGTCACGTTTCCATAATCCCAAGTATATTGTACCCAGTTACATCTATTCTGCGCAATTAGTTCATCCACTTTACTGCAAACGCTCCGCACATTAAGGCACGAAGCCTTGAAGCCTATCTTTTTAAAACAGTTTGTCTCGCTCTTATTTTCCTCAATACTGTGTTTGAATTTTGTCCATGGTTTCTCTGCCTATCACTTTTCTTATTCTCTTTTCTACCTTTTGTTTCTGTCCATGCTCCATCCTTCTCTAACTCCTTACATAGCTTCCCACTCCCGTGGCATATTAGTTTCAACCATCCTCAACCGCTCTAGCTAACGCTTCCACCTAGGGCATCAATCCCAGTCCTGCCCAGGTGTAACCTGTTCAATTTTTACAGGTCCCACCTCCCCCAGCACTGATCCCAATGCCCCAGGAATGTGAAACACTCCCCCAGCACCATCTCTTCAGCCATGTATTCAGCCGATATATCATGTCATTTCTATTCAGACTAGCACATGGCACTGGTAGATCACTACCTTTGTGGTCCAATTTTTTAAACTTTCTTCCTAGCTCCCTGTATTCTGCTTTTAGGACCTCATCTTTTTCTTACCTATGTCGCTTGTACTGACGCGTACCACGACCACTAGCCATTCAACCTCCACCTCCAGAATGTCCCGTACCCACTACGAGACATCCTTGATCCTACGAACACGAAGGCAAAATACCATCCTGGAGATAGTAGGAACTGCAGAGGCTAGAGAATCTGAGATAACAAGGTGTAGAGCTGGATGAACACAGAAGGCCAAGCAGCAGAGGAGCAGGAAGGCTGACGTTTCAGGCCGAGATCTGAAGAAGGGTCTAGGCCTGAAACGTCAGCCTTCCTGCTCCTCTGATGCTGCTTGGCCTGCTGTGTTCGTCCAGTTCTACACCTTGTTATACCATCCTGGAGTCTTGTTTGTGGCTACAGAAGCATCTGTCTATTCCCCTTACAATTCAGTCCCCTATAACTATTGCCCTGGCACACTTTTTACCCCTCCCCTCTGCAGCTGAGCCAAACATGGTGCAAGGATGCAACTATGCTGGAGTGAAAATTTCAAGGCAGCCACAAAGCTTTTAATGTTGTTGGCAGGCAGATTGTCAATGCAGGCAGCAAAGAGCTTAGGAGGAAAGTTGAGAGGTCAATAAGACTACACAGAGAAGCAATTTCTAAATGTGCACTCAGCAAAGAGGATAGGCAATCAAGCTAGCAAAAACAACATGAGAGGAATTAAGTTCAGAGCTGATCAAGTAACAATTAAGGGCTTCAAAGTAGCCAGAGGGGCAGCAACTAAGACCGTGCACTTGAAAGTAAGGGTTCTTGATAGTGAACAAAATGCTTCAAGGTTAGCTCTAGGTCCTGCTGGAAAGCAAAGATTTTGTAGGCAATTTTGTCCAATCTAAACAAATGACAAACAAAGTCAACGTCGAGAGAACACATTTACCACACAGGTACTAATCATTAGATTTTTTGCGCACACATGACAAATACCCCTGTTTAGTCGAGAGACCGGAGCACACCAGTCATTGAAGGACACTCCACAAAATGATCTGTTGCTACATGGGCCATGTACTTTGCAATCCCAGAGAGTTCATCTATACATTGTTATTTATTCTGTTCTATTTAACGTCACACACCAAAAATAATCCCATCCTCAGTTCCTAGTTCAAGGAAAGCAGACTCACTTGCATTACAAGTGACTGCTTTAAGCATACTGGATTGGTTGTAATAGTCAAATGGTCATTAAAAAATACGTTGCAAATCACCTTTTTCTTTTATTATCTGGGTCACTCTTCCTTTAGAAACAGACCAAGTTGAAGCCACTGAGATATACTCTATGCCAAAACCATTCATGATTTTTTTTAAACTCAACACAAATAAATATATCCCAAAATAAGTATTTTTATACCCTAGCCTGATTTATAAAATAAGGTCTGATTTGAGAAATATTTCCATTCCTCACTCCAAAGCCGACAACATACTTTGTCCAGTAATTAATTACACAAAATATTTTTAAAAATGAACTGAAATAGAATAGAAAACATTCTTCCTCCTAATGGCAAGAGTTGTAATATTAATCCACTAATTTCTGGTTCACTATCTAGTGCCAATTTAATGATAGTGTAAACATTCAGGCATTCTTACAAATGAGGTTCCTGGACTAACACTGCATTCCACATCCTTAGCAAGTGGCAATAATTTTTTCAAAGTACATATTATGTCATCTTTTTGCAATCCTTGAATGTGATGTGAAGTTCAACTTAAACCTTATGATGTCATCAGGGATGTGACTGAACACACTTAAATTATTGTGAAAAGATTCAATATTTTGAAAAGGACTGCTGCCAAAAATAAACCTCAAAACTTCAGAAATGTCCAAAATATACCACTATTGATAATTAACAGCAGACAAACAGACTGAGAAAGAAATGTTAAAGAAAGACTTAGACGGGTCAATAAGGATAAGATAGGAAAATTTAAAGGCAGTGGAGTTAGGACAACTGAGAGTGCAGAAGAAAACTCAAGGACAAACTAAAGAGAAAGTGAACGGCAGAGGATCATTGTTAGTGTTGGGAAGACTTCATTCAGGCTGCCCGCCTTTATCCAGGAGCAACGCCACGCAAGGTCGACTCATATTTACAAACAAATAGAAAACTCTTGTCAACAATGTCCGGCATCAGAAATCGATCTTTTGCGATCGTTAAACACCGCAGATTGGCCGCAATTGGAGGCGTGTCTTACTGCAACGTTTACTTGATAATTCCTAGCCCACAGAGGTCATCCATACCGTTCGAGGTTGGACATGAGGATGCCCAGTCGTTTGCGACGGGAAGGAGGGCCACTGCTCACCTGCATGCACAAGCACAAATCCCACACTCTTCGCCTCGGAGCCCGTTTCCCCCCCGCTCCTGTTCATCGGCGCCGCTCCTTCAGCAGTGCCGGGAGGCTGTGGCTCCCCGGGTCCCAGACTCCCTGCAGCCTCCATGGTCACAGCCGGGCGCCATGGCGATTGCCCCCTTCCATCGGATCAGTGTGTAGGGTAGAGAGGGAGAGACAGAGCAGCACGGATCCCCTCCCCGTTCAGACGGAGGCCGCCGCTTCGCAGGCCCCAATTGGACCGTAAGTGTGGATCGGCGCACGCGCACTTTGCAATCTCAACCTTCGCCGTTACCCGGCGGGTGGCGATTAACGACCGCACGTTCCACTCAGCCCGCCCATCGCGCGCGACCAACGGCCGTAAGTAGTGCCTCCCCGCCCCCTCCCCTTCCCACTCACTTCCGCGTCCACCTGTTCCCGCCTGCTGGCCGCACAATATGGACAGGTGAGATAGGAGTAGAGTTCAAGCTGGACCTGGCGATGTAAGGGTGTGGGTATCTGTACCGTTAATGATGGCCTGGCATGGTTGGACAAGAAATAAGCAACCCTACAAAATTAAAGCTGAGCTATAAAGATAGATTACATTGTTATAGAGATGGCTTGGAAACAGACCCTACGTCCCAACTCGCCCATGTCGACCAGTAATCCTAAGTAAATCTAGTCGTATTTGGCCCATATCCCTCTAAACCCTTACTATTCAGATACACAGATACTTTTTAAAAGTTGTATACCAACCTCCACCACTTCCTCTGTCAGCTCACTCCATATATACACCACTGTCTAAGGGGAAAAAGTTGCCCCTTGGGCCCCTTTTATATCTTGCCCCCTCTCACCTTCACTCTATGCCCTCTAGTTTTTCCTCCCCCACCACAGGGAAAAGACTTTGCTTATTCACCCCATCCATTTTCCTCATTATTTTATGAACATATGTAAGGTAACACTTCTGTCTCTGACACTTCAGGGAAAAAAGTCCCAGCCTGTTCAGCCTCTCCCTATACTCAAACTCTAACCCTAGCAACATCCGTGTAAACCTTTTCTGAACCCTTTCTAGATTCACAACATCCTTCCGATAGGAGGGAGACCAGAATTGCGCACAGTACTCCAAAAATGGCCAAACCAATGGTCGGTACAGCTGCAACATGACCTCCCAACTCTGGTACTCAATGCACTGACCAATAAAGGCAAGCATACTAAACACTTTCTTCACTATCCTGTTTACAAGTTACTAAACTTTCAATGAGCTATGAACCTCCATTCCAAGATCATTTTGTTCAGCGACACCACCCCCGCCTTCCAGAACATTACCATTAAGCATATAAGTCCTGTCCTGATTTGCCTTTCCAAAATGCACTTTGCATTTACATAAATTAAACTCCATCTGCCACTCCTTGGCCCATTGGCCTATCTGATCAAGATCCTGTTGTACTATGAGGTTATCTTCTTTGGTGTCCACTACACCTCCAATTTTACTGCCATCTGCAAACTTACTAAGCATATTTCCTATGTTCAGATTGGAATCATTTATATAAATGACAAAAAGCAGTGGATCCAGCATCAATTCTTGAGGCACACTGCTGGTCACAGGCCTTTAGTCTGAAAAGCAACCCTCTACCACTATCCTTTGTCTTTTACTTTTTAGCCAGTTCTGTAGCCAAATAGCTCGTTCTCCCTATAAGCCATGTGATCTAACCTTGCTAACCAGTCTACCATGTTTAACGCCTTACTGAAGTCCATGTAGATCATGTCCACTGCTCTTCCCTAATCAATCCTCTTCATTAGTTCTTCAAAAAAACTCAGTCAAGTTAGTGAGATATGATATCCCATGCACAAAGCCATGTTGTCTACCCCTATTCAGTCCTGCCTTTCCAAATACATGCAAATCCTGTTCCTCAGGATTTCCTCCATCAACTTGCCCAACACTGATGCTCTCTGATGAAGGGTCTAGGCCCGAAACGTCAGCTTTTGTGTTCCTGAGATGCTGCTTGGCCTGCTGTGTTCATCCAGCTCCACACTTTGTTATCACTGATGTGAGGCTCACTGTCTATAGTTCCCTGGCTTGTCCTTACCACCATTATGCTTTTTCTTTATTCATTCACGGGATGAGGGGCTCATTGGCTAGGCAGCATTTATTGCCCATGCTTTATTGCGCAGAAGGCAGTTAAGATTCAACCACATTGCTGTGGATGTGGAGTCACATATAGGCAAGACCAGGTAAAGATGGCAGTCTCCTTCCCTAAAGGATTCACGGTCATCATTAGATTCTTAATTCCAGACATTTATTGAATTCAAATTCCACCATCTGCCATGGTGGGATTCAAACCTGGGTCCCCAGAATGTTATCTGCGTCTCTGGATTAACAGTTGAGCGATAATACCACAATGCCATCGCCATTATTAAATAGTGGCACACCGTTAACCAACCTCCAGTCTTCCAGCACCTCACCTACATGTGATCCCATATTTGTGAGAAAGCTATGTGAATGCTTCTAACAACATGAGGCATATCTTTGTTTCACTGACTTGCAAAAGATCACGTACTTTATTTTTGAACAATAAACTGAAATGGAAGTCACACACTTTGAAATGGAGTGTTAGAAAAGTTGCTTGCCACTTGAACAATCTGTTGCATCTTGTTTAGCCATGCTATACAGTGTTGATTTTTGGGAACAAAATGAGGGATATTTGCAAATGAATTGCACTTTCTCGTTAATAAATTTCTACCTGGTAACAGCTCTCTGGTTGAGCTGCAGTTTTTAAAAAGTTGCAAATGCCAAGTGCAACAAAGAGGGAGAACAATCCAGAGTATACAGACTGCATATCTCCCTTTCTCATGTGGGTATAAAAACAGAAAACTCCAGAAAGCTTAAAAGTTTTTGTACAAAAAGATAACAATTCATCTGGTCAGCCATTGATTTGAAGGATGACCATTGCCATACAAACAACAGTGATTCATTACTGCTAAAAATAAAAGGACAGTGAGAGGAAAAGAACTCTCCACCTTGTGGTCTGGACATTTGATCTTTGGAATTTTGTTTAGCCTGTCTATATTCTTTTTCCACCCACAGTACATGCATTAAACCATAAGGGTTTTGTCTGGGTTTGTCCATCCCACCAACCTCCGGATACAATGCATCATGCTCCGACACTTCCGCCATCTACAATCCGACCCCACCACCCAAGACATTTTTCCATCCCCACCCCTGTCTGCTTTCCAGAGAGACCACTCTCTCCGTGACTCCCTTGTTCGCTCCACACTGCCCTCCAACCCCACCACACCCGGCACCTTCCCCTGCAACCGCAGGAAATGCTACACTTGCCCTCACCCCTATCCCAGGCCCCAAGATGACATTCCACATTAAGCAGAGGTTCACCTGCACATCTGCCAATGTGGTATACTGCATCCACTGTACCCGGTGTGGCTTCCTCTACATTGGGGAAACCAAGTGGAGGCTTGGGGACCGCTTTGCAGAACACCTCCGCTCAGTTCGCAACAAACAACTGCACCTCCCAGTCGCAAACCATTTCCACTCCCCCTCCCATTCTTTAGATGACATGTCCATCATGGGCCTCCTGCAGTGCCACAATGATGCCACCCGAAGGAACAGCAACTCATATTCCACCTGGGAACCCTGCAGCCCAATGGTATCAATGTGGACTTCACCAGTTTCAAAATCTCCCCTTCCCCCACCGCATCCCTAAACCAGCCCAGTTCGTCCCCTCCCCCGACTGCACCACACACCCAGCCCAGCTCTTCCCCTCCACCCACTGCATCCCAAAACCAGTCCAACCTGTCTCTGCCTCCCTAACTTGTTCTTCCTCTCACCCATCCCTTCCTCCCACCCCAAGCCGCACCCCCATCTACCTACTAACCTCATCCCACGTCCTTGACCTGTCTGTCTTCCCTGGACTGACCTATCCCCTCCCTACCTCCCCACCTATACCCTCTCCACCTATCCTCTTTTCTCTACATCGTCGGTCCGCCTCCCCCTCTCTCCCTATTTATTCCAGTTCCCTCACCCCATCCCCCTCTCTGATGAAGGGTCTAGGCCCGAAACGTCAGCTTTTGTGCTCCTGAGATGCTGCTTGGCCTGCTGTGTTCATCCAGCCTCACATTGTATCATAGATAATGGGAACTGCAGATGCTGGAGAATTCCAAGATAATAAAATGTGAGGCTGGATGAACACAGCAGGCCAAGCAGCATCTCAGGAGCACAAAAGCTGACGTTTCGGGCCTAGACCCTTCATCAGAGAGGGGGATGGGGAGAGGGAACTGGAATAAATAGGGAGAGAGGGGGAGGCGGACCGAAGATGGAGAGTAAAGAAGATAAGTGGAGAGAGTATAGGTGGGGAGGTAGGGAGGAGATAGGTCAGTCCAGGGAAGACGGACAGGACAAGGAGGTGGGATGAGGTTAGTAGGTAGATGGGGGTGCGGCTTGGGGTGGGAGGAAGGGATGGGTGAGAGGAAGAACCGGTTAGGGAGGCAGAGACAGGTTGGACTGGTTTTGGGATGCAGTGGGTGGGGGGGGAAGAGCTGGGCTGGTTGTGTGGTGCAGTGGGGGGAGGGGACGAACTGGGCTGGTTTAGGGATGCAGTAGGGGAAGGGGAGATTTTGAAACTGGTGAAGTCCACATTGATACCATTAGGCTGCAGGGTTCCCAGGCGGAATATGAGTTGCTGTTCCTGCAACCTTCAGGTGGCATCATTGTGGCAGTGCAGGAGGCCCATGATGGACATGTCATCTAAAGAATGGGAGAGGGAGTGGAAATGGTTTGCGACTGGGAGGTGCAGTTTTTTGTTGCGAACTGAGCGGAGGTGTTCTGCAAAGCGGTCTCCAAGCCTCCGCTTGGTTTCCCCAATGTAGAGGAAGCCGCACCGGGTACAGTGGATGCAGTATACCACATTGGCAGATGTGCAGGTGAACCTCTGCTTAATGTGGAATGTCATCTTGGGGCCTGGGATAGGGGTGAGGGAGGAGGTGTGGGGGCAAGTGTAGCATTTCCTGCGGTTGCAGGGGAAGGTGCCGGGTGTGGTGGGGTTGGAGGGCAGTGTGGAGCGAACAAGGGAGTCACGGAGAGAGTGGTCCCTCCGGAAAGCAGACAGGGGTGGGGATGGAAAAATGTCTTGGGTGGTGGGGTCGGATTGTAAATGGCGAAAGTGTCGGAGGATGATGCGTTGTATCCGGAGGTTGGTAGGGTGGTGTGTGAGAACGAGGGGGATCCTCTTAGGGCGGTTGTGGCGGGGGCGGGGTGTGAGGGATGTGTTGCGGGAAATACGGGAGACGCGGTCAAGGGCGTTCTCGATCACAGTGGGGGTAAGTTGCGGTCCTTAAAGAACTTGGACATCTGGGATGTGCGGGAGTGGAATGTCTTATCGTGGGAGCAGATGCGGCGGAGGCAGAGGAATTGGGAATAGGGGATGGAATTACGTGGAACAGTCCCTCTTCCGCACCTACACAGGCCCCAAACCCCACCTCTTCCTCCGGTACATTGATGACTGTATCGGCGCCGCCTCTTGCTCCCCAGACGAGCTCGAACAGTTCATCCACTTCAGCAACACCTTCCACCCCAACCTTCAGTTCACCTGGGCCATCTCCAGCACATCCCTCACCTTCCTGGACCTCTCAGTCTCCATCTCAGGCAACCAGCTTGTAACTGATGTCCATTTCAAGCCCACCGACTCCCACAGCTACCTAGAATACACCTCCTCGCACCCACCCTCTTGCAAAAATTCCATCCCCTATTCCCAATTCCTCCGCCTCCGCCGCATCTGCTCCCACGATAAGACATTCCACTCCCGCACATCCCAGATGTCCAAGTTCTTTGAGGACCGCAACTTTCCCCCCACAGTGATTGAGAACGCCCTTGACCACGTCTCCCGTATTTCCCGCAACATATCTCCCACACCCTGCCCCCGCCACAACCGCCCTAAGAGGATCCCCCTCGTTCTCACACACCACCCTACCAACCTTCGGATACAAGGCATCATCCTCCGACACTTTCGCCATTTACAATCCGACCCCACCACCCAAGACATTTTTCCATCCCCACCCCTGTCTGCTTTCCGGAGGGACCACTCTCTCCGTGACTCCCTTGTTCGCTCCACACTGCCCTCCAACCCCACCACACCCGGCACCTTCCCCTGCAACCGCAGGAAATGCTACACTTGCCCCCACACCTCCTCCCTCACCCCTATCCCAGGCCCCAAGATGACATTCCACATTAAGCAGAGTTTCACCTGCACATCTGCCAATGTGGTATACTGCATCCATTGTACCCGGTGCGGCTTCCTCTACATTTGGGAAACCAAGCGGAGGCTTGGAGACCGCTTTGCAGAACACCTCTGCTCAGTTCGCAACAAACAACTGCACCTCCCAGTCGCAAACCATTTCCACTCCCCCTCCCATTCTCTAGATGACATGTCCATCATGGGCCTCCTGCACTGCCGCAATGATGCCACCCGAAGGTTGCAGGAACAGCAACTCATATTCCGCCTGGGAACCCTGCAGCCTAATGTTGTCAATGTGGACTTCACCAGTTTCAAAATCTCCCCTTCCCCTACTGCATCCCTAAACCAGCCCAGTTCGTCCCCTCCCCCCACTGCACCACACAACCAGCCCAGCTCTTCCCCCCCACCCACTGCATCCCAAAACCAGTCCAACCTGTCTCTGCCTCCCTAACCGGTTCTTCCTCTCACCCATCCCTTCCTCCCACCCCAAGCCGCACCCCCATCTACCTACTAACCTCATCCCACCTCCTTGACCTGTCCGTCTTCCCTGGACTGACATATCCCCTCCCTACCTCCCCACCTATACTCTCTCCACCTATCTTCTTTACTCTCCATCTTCGGTCCGCCTCCCCCTCTCTCCCTATTTATTCCAGTTCCCTCTCCCCATCCCCCTCTCTGATGAAGGGTCTAGGCCCGAAACGTCAGCTTTTGTGCTCCTGAGATGCTGCTTGGCCTGCTGTGTTCATCCAGCCTCACATTTTATTATCACATTGTATCATCTTGGGTTTTGTCTGTCTTAATTGTGTTAGAGTGTGTTTGTGTTTTGTGAATGATGGGGCACAGTTTAAGTTACTTAAATTAGAAATCTTTTTTTCACATTCTTGTTTTAATAAATAGAATTACTTTTTATTGTTAATGATCAAACATGCTGTGTTTTGCATTGTCCTTGGTAGCACAGTCAGGCAAATTGAATTTTGGCAGTGTCATTTAAATTTTATACATTTTCATACATTTTGTGACAGCTTATGGGACAGTGGAGTATGATAGTCATCACACTCTTCCCAGTTAAGACATGACAGACTATATAAAGTGAAACTTTCCCGTTTGTTTGAAATGTCTTTGACCTATTAATTAATATTGAATTATGGTGGGTTTTTTGGACTGACTACAATAAATATTTTAAGTGACACCTTGACAAGACCTTTTCTTCCAATGGACCTTGTGAGGATCCCTTTTTAAAGGTTATTGTTCTGTACAGGAATTATAATATTATCACTTCAAAATATAAGGTTGGAAGGATTCTGATTGGGAATGTATTGAGTGCAGAGGTCATTTAAAAGGTTTGGTAAGCTCGTAAATATTTAAAATTGATACATAGGCAAAATAATTCAATGTTGAGGTGTGGTTCTTGACATAGCTTCCTGAAACAGTCTGACTCAGTGTTACTTCACTTCATTAATAACCCACATTTTGTAAACTGATTAAATGAAGGCGACGAGATAAGGCCCACCTGCCATTGTATACCAAGCAGCTGGAAATTGTGTAAAAACCCCTGAGGTTTTCTTTGACATGAAATACATATTGTAAATATCATATGTAATTGCAGTTTTATTGAGGTACTTAAGAATGGCATGTTTCTCTGCAAGTTCTACAGCATTGCACTTTGTGCAGTGTCTAATTTGAGCTGTTCTAGAATACAAATATAATGAAGTACATATTTAGAAACAAATAAAAGCATTCACAGTTGTGATGGAGTAAATTGAACAGCAACTTCTGGTTTCCACACATTTTCTTTTAAGGTGGAAATCCAGAATTATTGCCATGAGTATTTCACTACTCCATAAATGTGTACTGTAGGAGTCATTCGTGTGACACTTGGCACTGAAATCAATGTAGTGGTATGAAGTTGAGATATTGACCCATCCAAACTTCACTGAAGACATCAGTATTGGGGCTGATACATTCTGAAAACAGTGAATTTTTAACAGGACTATAGATCAACAAAATCACTGGGACAGAAATTTAATTTTAGAAGTGTGATACACCATTCCTTTAAAATATTAGGGAGTAGAAATTTTAGAAAAGTTTGTTTTACTTTATTCATCTCTGTTATTAATGTTTTTAATTCTATATTTTCTTCATTTTCTGTACTTGATTTCAATCTGATTTGCTGCAAGTAAGCTCATAAGTGCAGCAAGCAGTAAAGAAAGCTAACTATGTCGGCCTTCAAAGCAAGAGGATTCAAGTATAGGAACTTGCTGCAATTATAGAGGGCTTTGGTGAGGCTACACCTGGAATATTGTATGCAGTTTTGGTCTCTTTGTCTGGGGAAGGATGTTCTTGTTTTAGAGGGAGTACAGCAAAAGTTTACCAAGTTTGTCTTGGGATGGCAGGCCTGATGTATAAGGAAAGGTTGAGTTGGTTAGGATTCTATTCACAGGAGTTCAGATTGAGGGGTTATCTCATAGAAAATTATAAAATTCTAACAGGACTGGTCAGGTCTGATGCAAGAAGAATATTCTCTGTGGTGGGAGAGCCCAGAAATAGAAGTCATAGTTGAAGGAAAAGAGTAAACCATTTTGGACTGAGATGAGGAGAAGTTTGTTCAGTTGGTGTGGTTAACCTATGGAATTCACTGCCACTGAAAGTGGTTGAGGTCAAAACATTATGTTTTCAAGGAGTTAGGTATAACTCTTCTTTTAAAGGGATGAAGGGGTATACAAGGAGGGTGTGATTAGGGTATCGATCTCGATGATCCATGATTATCTTAAATAGCAGAACTGGCTTGAAAGGTCAAATGGCCTACTGCTGCTCCTGTCTTCTATGTTTCTATACCTCCTGCTTTATGTCCAGCTTTGAATTCTGTGTCTGCAAAGAATCTTCATTCTCAGAATAGAGGGCACTGCACTGGCTTAGACCCAGCGGAAAACAAGTCTGTACTCTAAGGCATGTTAAAACATTGCCAGCAACTGTCAGTGAGAAGAATGGCAAACATTGATTCTTCACTCTGAACTGCAAAATCTTGGCAAGTATTAGTGGAACATTGTGGGATGGGTTCAGGATGAAAATAGGAATGAAGAGAGGGGATTAGCTGTGTTCACATGATCCCCATTTGTTTGTGGTGATATAGCCTACCATCAGCTGTTAGTAAAGAAACGGGTTTTCATATTGCAATTCAAACCCTATTTTTAAGCAGTTGTTTTCAAACAGTAGCCATCACTGAATCATTTTATTTTGTCTCGCAACCACAAATCAAAGGGAAAATCCAGTCCTTTGTCGGCTTAAGAAAGCTTGTCAAGTCATTGGTGACATCAGGAAAAAGGTTAGGGGGAGAAAAACTAAACTCTTCGTAGACAATCATCTTTCAAAGGCGACTTGTCCAGGAGCAATGAGAAATAAAACCAATGTTGACCACAGCAGCTGAAGCAATGATATGGCAATGTACATGTTAGGGAAAAGCATGCAGTAGGTTGACAAAAAAATGCTTTGAAGGGAACTTTCCTGGAAGCATCTCACCAGATATTCTGTTTTTTTTTCATTATAAATGGTACGCAGAGGACCACAAATTATGAAATACATTTACCAGATGTTTTGTAACTGAACTGATTCCCAAACTTAAAAATCTGGAAAGACATCCAACTTTCTTTTAAAACCATTGTCTATGGAAAAGCCAAACACTCTGAGCACGTTCTCAACTGAAAATTAGAGTGCGAAATTGACAAGGAGCCACAGCGGGAGAGACAAGAAAGGATGATTGAAAGTTTGGACAGAAAGATGATTATGAGATGGCTATTCATAACGAGCATGTTAAGAGTTGAAGGAATTTACAATGTGAGTTATAAACAGGAGGAATAAGGCAGTTGAAGGATTTGCCTGAGGAAAATTGAGAGACAATCCTGAAGGGTAAGAATCAGAGAATTGAATAAATAAGTATGGGTGTGCATATTTGGAGGAGGTTACAGTTTATGGTTGGCAGAAGGAGGGATTTAAAATATTTAATTTTCAAATCCGGTGCACAACTAACCACTGTACATTGATGAGTGATTGGAATTATGGACATGATTTTGACTTCCCTGAAGGTGGTGAGAAAGGAAATGATTGGGCATTTGGCTCCAGAGAGACACCAATCCCCTTGCCACTACAGCAAATACGTTCTGGATGACAAGGTCCATAGACATCCTTTTCAACCCCCACCAATTAAGGCCCATTTGATCAAGTAACAACCACTTAAGAGTCTCAACTCTCCACTATTCCTATTATCTGTCTTCTTGGCAGGTGAGAAAAGTGGTTGGTTTCCAGGGTGGCCTGCCTATCAAGTTGGCAAATAGTCAGGCTGTACCCAAATCTCAGGTAGTCAGCTGTAGGGAAGTGGAGCAGTGTGCTGGCAGCTTAAAGCCAGTCCCTATCTTTGTTTCCAAACCCCTGAAATCCTCTCCTTTTTTTTTAAAGATAATTCCCCGTTTGCCTTTTTAATCCTTTACAGCCAAGGCCTCCAGTAACAATCTCAAAAGCTACAGCCTCAGGCAGGATGAAATTTCATTGGCAAAGCTCCTCCTTTGAATGGGAGGCTTGCCAGTCAGTATTTTTAAGTACCTATTCAGTGCTTGATCTGGTGAGATTTCCCACTGATGCAACAGGAAGTTATTCACCCTTAAAGTTGCCTACCCACACTCATTGCAGAGCACTATATCCCAACCTTGGTATGGGATAAGGATGGGTCTGCTGCATTTTGTATAAGTCATTAAGATCGTCTCTCACTTTTTTCACTTTTGGGTTGAAACTGAGAGCTGAAGTTGAGAAATGAACTTTGAGCAGCAGCTTCTTTTGGACAGGAGACAGCAAACAAATTGATGCTTGCTAATGGAAGGATGTTGCAGGTTAATTATTGCTCTAAAAATACTGTAGATGTTTGGCACCATGATGTATTATGCTCAAGGACTGGCAGCTGATTGGTTCATCACGGGAAGGCTGCTGCTGGCTTGCCGTCAGAATGTTGAAAAAGAGAAACCATAGATTGAACTGATTTTAACTGGGTTTTTGGGCAGAAAGCTATGTGCTTGGAAGCTATTAGACTAGATGCTATATTTAAATTTTACTCCTAGTTTTTATATTCAGTTAAGGAATTGTTGAATGTTCTTAGAAAGGAATCCCAATTTTTAAAAAAGTGAATATTCCATCGAGCCTGCTAGAACCTGTTTGCATTAACTGGTGACTTTTGTATTCAAGCAAGATACAATCTTATGTGACCATAATACAACCAATCATTGAAAGAATTCCATAAAGACCCAGTACTCATTGTTGAAACAGTTTTCAGTAATTGTTATATTTTCTTTCTAATTTATCCCATAATTGTGTCTAACTGTGCAGAAGAGTGGGGATTTGTATTCAAAAATGAGGCTTAGATCATAGATATTCGTTAGATTGCCTTGTAGTTCATCTGTATTCTACTAAAGTTACATTCTTGATGATAAATTGTTAATTTCGATTCAAGTTACAAACTTGGTGTGCAAGATCAGTTAGTGAAAAGTGTGCTCAGAAATAAGTGAGCAATTTTGAGGGCTATCGAATGCTTTAATTACAGTGTTACAAATCCAGTGTTAGCAAGTCTGATTTAGTTTGGCCTGTTATCCCTGTGTCATTAGCACATCATGTAATGAAAGAATGCAGTTCCTTTAAATATATCCAAAAACAGATTAAGATTTCAATAAAATATTATATTTGTTGTTCAAAAATTTGGTTCTTTAAATTTAAGCTTCCATGGTTTCTGAATTAAATTTTGGACAATGAAAAGTTTAAACTTTCCAGATTAGTT
This sequence comes from Stegostoma tigrinum, assembly GCF_030684315.1. Taxonomy (NCBI): domain Eukaryota; kingdom Metazoa; phylum Chordata; class Chondrichthyes; order Orectolobiformes; family Stegostomatidae; genus Stegostoma; species Stegostoma tigrinum. The sequence continues at coordinate 6,106,882 of NC_081362.1, read as the reverse complement.
TTGCAAATCTGAACATAACAAATGAAAAGATAAGGCAGAAGAAAACTTATGTTCCTATTTTACCAACTGTAAAGTTAAAAGTTTTGGTGAGTTTAACTTCTGATGTTTGAACTTCAATTTCTCTTTCCGATTAGCTTTCACATGGAAGCTTTTCCTTATAGAAAGCACCAACCAAAGCACGTGCGAGCATGAATAATAAAAGGAAGCTGGTATACACAACTCTTTAAAGCTTTGAATTTCAGCTGTAGTCAGAAGAATTTATTCAACACAACTACTGGTGAATAAAAAAAGCTTAATTTTCGTTGACATCAATGACGTTATTCCTGTAGGTACACTGAACTCGAGACAAGTATTTAAAACGATGTTAACAATCTAGTAAACTTATTTTCAGTGATTTTTATGTACATTGTTATTGATCAAAATCCATAAGTATATTTGCAAAGATCAGTTTTTTTTGTATACAGATTCTTTTACACAGTTTTTTGTTTCTTTCGAGCTTGAAACTGTTCAGTTTTTGCTTTTACTGATTTTACAAGCAAAGAAAGTGTAGGATCTATGGGCTTCTTGATGACTGTTGTTGTGACTTCTCCAATCACATCACTTTCCTTCCTTCTGATCAATGCTACTTGCTTCTGCTGCTCTTGCCTTCGCCTTGACTTTTCTTCCAGGATCAGCTGTGTGGCATTAGTCTTCTTAAAACTGGGATCTGAAGGGTCTAGGTTGAAGAGGTGCGAAGTATATATGGCTTTAAACCTTGGGTCAGCAACATCCACCTGTAACAAAACAAAAAATCTCAAATATAATATCTTGCGTCTTTATTGTAGCTGTCCAGTTTTACAGCATGTTCAATGATTTAAAATTTAGGCCATGTCTGAATCTTGCCAGTAATTTCCATAGTAACAGAACTGTGATATTCAGAACTTCAATTGTCTCCAAAATGAGAAGGCATTTAATGTAAAGCATATTTCCCTCTTTTCATTTTTCTTTTACAGAATCACAGTTCATTGTGTCTGTGCTGGCTCTGTGGAAAAAGTTGTTCATGTCCTTTTGAGCTTTTACCCTTAAAGTTTTCATTTTATCCACTTTTGTGTTAAAGATATTACAAGTTTTATTTCTACTATGTTTGCTTGTTAGGCAGTGAATGCCCTTCAATCCAATGCATTAAAAACATTCTCTCCACTTCTCCCATTATTCCTGTGATGACAGCAGTGAATAGCTATCATCTAATTCTGATTCTTAAGATTGTACTGTCTCATTCTGGATCTATCCCTGGGGGAAGTAAGCTTTTTTCTGTATTTACTTTAGAAAGTCCCAGAAAACCTGCTAAATAATATTTTTAAGGTCTTCAAAGAAAAACACTTTCTTCTCAACTTCTATACAATAATCAGGAGGGGCATAGATAAGGTGAATAGCCAAGGTCTTTTTCCCCAGGTAGGAGAGTCTAAAGCTAGAGGGCATAGGCTTAAAGTGAGAGAGGAAAGATGTAAAAGGGACCCAAGGGGCAACGTTTTCACACAGGGTGGTGTGTCTATGGAACAAGCTGCCAGAGGCAAGTACAGTCACAACATTTAAAAGATTTTTGGACAGATACCTGGATAAGAAACGTTTAGAGGAACATGGGCAAATGCGGGAAAATGGGACAAATTCAGTTTAGTAAACCCAGCGTGGAGGAACAGAGGGATCTTGGTGTGCAGATACATAGATCCCTTAAAATGGCCACCCAAGTGGACAGGGTTGTTAAGAAAGCATATGGTGTTTTGGCTTTCATTAACAGGGGGATTGAGTTTAAGAGTCGTGAGATCTTGTTGCAGCTCTATAAAACTTTGGTTAGACCGCACTTGGAATACTGCGTCCAGTTCTGGGCGCCCTATTATAGGAAAGATGTGGATGCTTTGGAGAGGGTTCAGAGGAGGTTTACCAGGATGCTGCCTGGACTGGAGGGCTTATCTTATGAAGAGAGGTTGACTGAGCTCGGTCTCTTTTCATTGGAGAAAAGGAGGAGGAGAGGGGACCTAATTGAGGTATACAAGATAATGAGAGGCATAGATAGAGTTGATAGCCAGAGACTATTTCCCAGGGCGGAAATGGCTAGCACGAGGGGTCATAGTTTTAAGCTGGTTGGTGGAAAGTATAGAGGGGATGTCAGAGGCAGGTTTTTTACGCAGAGAGTTGTGAGAGCATGGAATGCGTTGCCAGCAGCAGTTGTGGAAGCAAGGTCATTGGGGTCATTTAAGAGACTGCTGGACATGTATATGGTCACAGAAATTTGAGGGTGCATACATGAGGATCAATGGTCGGCACAACATTGTGGGCTGAAGGGCCTGTTCTGTGCTGTACTGTTCTATGTTCTATGTAACTCATGGTGGATAGTGAGATATCAACTAAAGGGATCAAAGAAAAAAGGTACAATACCAAACTAGAATATAAAATTTTGGGAATAGTATTTATTTCAAATGAATAAAATTGTTTTTGTGTGGGGACATTTCTGCCTGTGCTGGCTGTTCTACCTGAAGAGTCATGCCAATGCTTCTTCATTTACCCAAAACATTTCACTGTTAGTGCTGTCAATTCATCATCTTGCAGGGCAGGCCAAAAGGAGTGTATGGGGCAGAAACAAAAAGAAAAGTCAGCAGTCATTATGATCTGTAATTATTGTATCATAAATAACCATTGGCTAACAGATTCTAACCAGGTACCATCAACTCAGTCTTTATCTTACATGCCTTAGGTAGATTCTATCTCCCCCATCTATGGACCTAGAGACGATTAACCATTCCTTATTTGGTAATGCAGCTTGATTGTGCGCTGGACCAGTGATCAAGGGTTCTATGGACATGTTTTATAACTTCAGAGTCAAATTAAATGTGCACTGGGATCCAGTCTGGGGCCTATAAGGGCACTGAACAGTCAGTTTTAGTCAATTGGATGGAGACAGTTGAAACAGAAGCTTGCTACCTCTGAAGCAGTCAGATACCAAGGAGTAGGTAGAAGAGGCTCCATCCCAAAAGGTGAAACTGTAGCAAGCTCTGTGTGCAGTTAGAGCTTAGAGATGTCCTGGGAGCTGGTAGGTGCAGTGGGGTCTTGGAGGAAACCATGGGAGCCATTGCTAATTATAGCTAAGTGTAGGTGTGAAGGAAATTCACAGGCAATGTTTGCTTGGTGGAGCCGAGGAATATGGGAGCTCAGAAACCCAGGGATAGTCTCAGTTTACCGAAGATAAAGCTGGAATTAGACTTGTTGGAGTGCGGTCTTCGGAATCCAGTGGACAGAGTCTCGGCAAAAGATTGAACTACCAGGACAGGAGACAGTGAGCAATCATTGAGACAGACAGTCTGTAAAGAAGCAGCTTTAGAGGAAGTCCTAATCTAGTTCTTTGGAAATGAAGATTTGGAATCCCTTGTAAAGGGAAAAAGTTTTAATAAGAATTAATGGGGGTTTGTTGAAAAATCTGAGCAATCTTGTCCTGACTGCATTTGTTATTTGATATGCCATGTGGGGTTTTGGCCATAGTTTTTCAGTTCTCCACTTTTACCTCATCTTAATTTTGGATGTTAGTATATAAGTTCTGTTTGTTCTGTTTTGCTATTTTAATGTTGTAGAGTAAAATTTATTCTATTAGTTTGAAACTGTGGGGTTTTTTTTATTATTCATTCATGGGATTTGCATGTCAATGGCTGGGCCAGCATTTGTTCCTCATCCCTAGCTGCCGTTGAGAAGGTGGTGGTAAGTTGCCTTTTTAAATCACTGTAATCTATTTGTTATGGATGGATACCCAATGCCATCACAGGAGTTGTTCCAGGATTCTGTCCCAACAAGCTTGTGGCTTTATTCTCGAGGTAAATATCTGGGATCTCAAACTGTCTACTTTAAACCAAAAAATGTTAGTGTTTCTGATCCAATCTCATTAACAATCCACAGTGGAATCTTTACATTTTTGACAAGTATAAATACAACACAAAGTAACATATTTTATCTTGCTATACTTAGTTTTGAACTGTGAACGACTGAACAAAGAATTGTGAACACTGAAATGTTAAATTACCTGGAAATTGTCTTCTTCTAGAAGTGCCCGCTTTTTAATTAATTTCTTCTTTTTCTTCTTGCTGAGATTCTGCTGTTCCACTATTTTGTCATAATTGAAATGTCTTCTGTCTTCCTCTTCATCATCCATCATAAGCAAGGCCATTTTTGCCTGGTAATTAAATATTTTGTGGTGTAAGTTTACTACATTTTAAAATGAAAATTTAGTAATATATAAATCTGCAAAGGCAAAAGAAAAGTGCACATGCTCAGAACAAGAGGCCCAGATATATAGCAACTCTCTGGTTTGACTGTTAATCATACCATCTCTTAAACTTTTACATCACTGTAGGTCCTAACTCAGCATAGTCTAAAAGATCAAATGGAATTTCCCAGTCCCTCCTGTGATAGGTGCAAGTGAGGCACAAAAATCATCATAACTACCCAAGGAATATACTTCAAATTTTCAAGATGGAGCGTTTCTGACCTTTTCCTTTTCTAAGTCGCCTTCCTCCTCTGGTGTCAGTTTATCCATTAACTTTTTGTTCTTCTTCCCCATTTTCTTTTGGTGAAATGCTGCAAATGGGAAAAATAAACAAAATGTGGAAGCTGTTCAACCTTACAACTTTGGATGAACAAAAGCTACACTGAAACATCACACAATGAACTGCAAGATGCAGTGAATATTATTGCAAAGTAGGGAAATAATACAATTATTAGTAAGTTTTAGGAAACAATATCCAATCCATCTATTGGTATCATTTTTTATCATTTTGCTATTTTCTAATGACATCATTTAGCATCATGTGCTAGACTGACGAGTATTAACATTTATAAGCAAAAGACATGGCATGCTTTCATTTTGTAACCTAGTTTTGAGTGTAGTGGATATGAATGCACATAAATCTGACAATAAAAACAAAAGCAAAAAAATACTCTAGCAGTGCTCCACTTTAAAAAGGGGCCCCTACTATGTTTAAACAGAATGTATGCCTAATAAACATCTAATCACTGCCATTACACTAACTGTAGAAAAATAAACATTTCCTATGGTTTTAAACTTAATGTCACAACAGGTATGTTAAAATTTAAATAGAAGAAATTCTTAACTGACTCTTCTGTGAATCTTTAGACATGGTTTAGGTAAAGACTCTGCTAATAAGATTTAGTATGAAATCATAATGGTCACCTTCATTCATTCCTAACCAGTAATTTAGGAGCGGCTGTAACTTCCATGTACAAATATTTAAGATTATTTTCTTACTTTCAAGAGGATATGACGCATGGATAGGGCTTATCAGAAATATGATTTCGATTATACAGTTTAAAATATTTATCTGGACCTTTTTTTTGCCTTTCCTTTGTGTCTGAAAATGATTGGTTGTTAATATTAATTGCACGAAGAGAATTACCTAACCGTGTATGATCAATGAAATTGTACTTTTCTGAATTACCTGACTGCTCCAGTTCATCCGTGAAGAAAGAGTCATTCAAATCTACATCTGATGGAATCTCATCATCACTCAGTTTCTCAGAAATTGTTACCTACAAAGAAGTCACAGCAAAAAGATAAATACAAGAAAAGAAAAATTATTTTCCATCAAAAATCAAGTTCTGGCAGTGACCTACATTATACAATGATATGATGTTACTTTTGCGCATGATGTAAAAATACAAACTTTCTCACAAAAAATCTAATCACTGCCTTCTTCCCATTGACAGAGTGGACTAAAAGACATGAACAAATCATATTGAGAAGCTGTTCTCAAAGGACTGTGTACCATCTGTATGGAAAGAGGCAAAGGGCAGTTAGCTGCAGGAGCTGCTTTTCCGTTTTATAGTCTTACAGTGAAGAGTGTGGTCAAACCTGCTGACTCTCATCATAGGAACAAACATCTACAATTACAAAACCAGACAAGCACAAAAATGAATTCAAGTTCTCCACTTTAACTGGATCACTAATTTGGTTGGGCTCCCCTTAACTCGGCCAGTATGTTAATTCCTACAATTATATACATCAAATCCTTGTTACCCATGGGGATAGGAGCACATACCTGCCACGAATAACATAAAAATGCAAATAACGCTATAATTGAAATTACCTCTCTACTTTAAAGGAATGCACTATCTATTGGGATCTTTCAGTTAGGGGGGAAAAAAGATATCAGATCTGGGGCTGAGATCGCGGTATGTAGATCCATAGGCAGCACATCCACATATAATGAGGAACTGGTGTATTCTTAATGACAATGGTAGACAAATATTATGTAGAAACTGTTCTGTTTAATATAAATACCGTGAGCCACATTCTGGGCATTTTACTTTTCTCCTGTATAATCTAATATATTTATGATCATCATTTAAATTTAGTAGATATATTATTTAGTTCTAATAAAATGTTCACAACTTAATCTTCCTAAAAATTAAAACTGATTGCAATAGTCCGATAGGTCAGTACTTGTCCATTTCTTTTGTTACAGAAAATTGTTGGTCATCCTCTCTCGAATGCCATAAGATAGTTGATGTGGGAAGCAGAATGAAAGAGAGAGGAATAAATGAGATGAGGACCCTCACAGAGAAGCAGACAGACTGGCGGCCTGTGAAGGACTTGGGAGCAGTGGCAGCAAGATTAAAAGCAGCAGCTAGAATGGAGAGATCACAGAAGCAGACAGATCAGCAGTGAAGTTGATGGAAGGAAGAAGTGTAGAATGACAATAGCAGTAAGAGTTAATTCATGAGGGGAACCAACAGGCATTTCTGCAGCCAATGATGTGACTATAGTATGTTATGTTGGCTTCCTGATTGCCTAGGTCAAGAATATCATGAAATGCTGCATGGCACTCTGAACAGAGAGGTTGCACAGCCAAGAATTTGTGGTTCACGTTGAGACTAATGACATAAGAAAGAGTAATAACATCCTGAAAGCAGTCTTTAGGGAGTTTGGTAGAGATTTGAAAAGTAAGACTCAATCTCCAGATTACTCAAAATGCCACGCAGTACTAAGAATAGGCACAGAAGGATTATAGCAGGTAAATGTATGTCTGGAGAGATGCTGTGGAAGGAACGGTTTAGATAACCAGGACATTGTGACATTTATGGAGTATTTGGGACTTGGAACAAGTTGGATAGGTTGGATGTGAACAGGTATGGAATCAACATCCTCACATAGAATCATAGTATCCCTACAGTGTGGAAATAAACCATTCAGCTCATCAGATGCACAGTGACCCCCAAAGAGCATCTCACCCAGACCCACCCCCCTATCATATCCATGTAACCCTCCATTTCTCATGGGATCCAAAGTTGGTTGAGCAGCAGGAAGCAAAAGGTGATATTACAGAGTTGTTTCCATGACTGGAAATCTGTTTCTAGTGGGGTTCTGTAAGGCTCTGTGATGGGGCGTGAGAGATGGCCTTTTAGAACTGAGATGAGGAGGAATTTCTTCAGCCAGAGGATGGTTAATCTGTGGAACTCACTGATGTTGAGGGCTGTGGACACTAAATCATTCAGTGTATTTAAGACAGAGATAGGTTCTTAATTGGTGGGGATCAAGGGGTCTTATCTGAAGTACATTGATTGAAGGTACTCATCCAGGACTGACTTGATAACAATTAGATTTTTGTCACCTTCAAAGTATTTCAATTTCGACTCAACAACGTAGTATCAGACCATCAATCTTTAACCTAGTAAAGCAGTGAATAATTGGGTAAACCTTGAGTAAAGACACCGGAGCACTGTTAACACATTAATAGATACTATGTTATAATGCTATGGCCTCTCAATCATACAAAGGTTTATTTGTAACATGCTAGTATATCACTTCATTTACCCCGTAATATGTACCATGCTGTTTGTTTGAATTTCTGTCTTATAGCTCCACTTTTTCTGTCTTATAGCTCCACCTAATTAAGTCAAATTTATATTCCCTAGTAATACAAATGACAGCTACATAGGATGCCACTAAACCAATTATTCAATCTTTAGCCAGCATGGAAATCATAAGCTCAGTCAAGATATATTCTCAAAAAAAAATTCCAGTTAAAATAAAAACAGAGCAAACAAACTAAAATTCTATTCTGCATATTCTCCCAGTCAGCAATTATTCCTCCATTGGAGACCAGCGAAGGTTCACCAGACTGATTCCCAGGATGGCAGTATTGACAAATGAGGAAAGCCTGGATCAACTGGGCTCATATTTGCTGGAATTTAGAAGTATGAGGGGGAATCTTATAGAAACATATAAAAGCCTGATGGGACTGGACAAGCTGGATATGGGAAGAACATCCCTAATGTTGGAGAAGCCTAGAACAAGGGGTCACCATCTAAGAATTAAGGGGTAAGCCATACAGGACTGAGATGAGGAAGCATTTCTTCACTGAAAGCGTTGTGAACCTGTGAATTTTGTCCCAGAGGAAGCTGTTGGGGTCAGTTCATTAGATATACTCGAGAGAGCTGGACATGGCTGTTGAGGCTAAAGTGGTCAAAGGGTATATGAAGAGGGTGGGGATGGGTTAGTGAAAGTTGTATAATCAGCCATGATCATGCAGAATGGTGGTGCAGGTTCAAAGGACCGAATGGCCTACTCCACCTGTCTTCTACGTTTGTAACTCAGTCTATGGGATTCCACTAATTTAGCCTTGGGTCTCGCAAAGAGCCAAATATTCTGTTAATTTAAATTTGGTTAAGAAAACCCCTCTAGTGTTACACAGAACCTAGGAGCAGGAGTAGGCTATTCATCTCTTTAAGCCTGCTATTTATAAATTTAGGGAATTGACTGGACCCAAACACTGATCTTTTTGGTACCCCACTAGTCACCACCTGTCACCTGAAAAAAGACCCATTTGTTCCTACTCTGTTTCCTGTCTGTTAACCAATTTTTAATTCATACCCTACAAATGACTTACTATCCTGTGTGCTTTAACATTGTCCACTAACTCTTAATGTGAACTTTATCGAAAGTCTTTTGAAAATCTAAGTACACCTTCTAACTTTAAGGGATCTTACTTATCTTTTTTCTCTTTACCTATTTATAGAAGCTTTTACCATCAGTTTCTATCTTCCCTGCACTTTTACTCTCAAACTACATTTTCCTCATTTTGACCTCTGATTCTTTTACTGAATTCTAAAATGCTCCCAATCCTCAGGCTTCCTGCTTTCCCTGACAATTTTTCATGTCTTCTGTCTGGATCGAATACAATCACTAATTAAGGTTCCACAATACATTCTTGCCAGTTGTGCCTCAGAATGTCGTCATTCCTCTATTTAGATTTTGCATTTGTCTACTGTTCATCTTAATGGAGAATTCCATCGTATTATGGTTGCTATTCTCCAAGGGAACCCATACAACAAAATTGTTAGTTAACCCTTTCTAGTTGCTCAGTACTTTGGTTGGTTCCTCAATGTAAAACAAAATCACGTATGCACTTCAGGAAATCCTTCTCCACAATACTATTGTTAAGTTGGTTTGTCCAGCCTATGTGTAAATTAAAGTCACCATGGTTACAGTTATGTCCTTACTGCATCTCTGATTTCTTGTTTAATGCATTCCCTTAAATCCCTACTAATGTTTGGGGTCCATAGACAAATCCCAACAGCATTTTCTGAACATTGATGTTTATCCGCACACATTCAGATTCCCTATCGCGATTTTTTGAGCTAGTAGCCTTCTGCAGTATAATGATGATTTACTCTTTTACTGACAATGCCACTGAACCTCTTTCCCCTTTTTTGTCATCCTTCCTAAATAATGAATATCCCTAGATGTGCGGTTTAGCATCCTTGGTAACACTAATCATACCTCTCTAATCGCTACTATATCATAATTATTTATAAATATTTGCATTGCTAGTTCATCTATCCAATTTCAAATGCTCTGCACATTAAAAGCCAAAGCTTTGAAACTTTTTTTCAACCTTGTAAGTCATCCTAGCTTTATAAGGCACTACAGCCCAATTTGCTGTTTAATCTTAAAACCAAGATTGTGGGTGCCGGAGATCTGAAACAAACAGCAATCGCTGGAGAAACTCAACAGGTCAGGTCTGGCAACATCTGTGGAAAGAAAGCAGAGTTAACGTTTTGAGTCTGATGACTGAGCTTTGATTTCTTACCACAGGTGGTGCTAGTTTCTACACTTTGAGGTTTTTGCCTTTGATTTGATTTATTATCATGGGTACTGGAGTACAGTGAAAAGCTTTGTTTACAAGCCAATAGAGGCAGATCATAGTAAGCATGGAGATACAAATCAAAGGTTGTGAAATACTTAGGGGCATACAGGTTATAATGCACAGGGCATACAGGTTATATTGCAGTAGGCAACATCAACATTAGCAAGATCATTATTGGAGACTAGAGAATCCATTCACCAGTCTGATAATAGCTGTGAAGAAACTGTTTCTGAACCCGCTGGTATGTACATTCAAACTTCGGTATCTTTTACCTGATGGAAGAGGTTATAGGAGATCATTACTGGGATTTGATGGGTCTTTGATGTTGACAGCCTTTCCTGATTTTTCTGTCTTCACTTTTGCTTCCTACCTTATGTGTTTTATTTCTATTCTTGTTTTTCTCTTCTCTGTCTTCCTGCTGAGGTTCCCATCTGTCTACCATTCAAGTTGAAATCCTCCCCAACTGCTATAATAAATACCATGCCAAGGAAATTGGCCCTGGTCCTGTCCAGAAGCAGCACTTCCTGCTTGGCCTGGTCTCTTTCTACGTTCCAACTTTGTCTTCCATGTCACAATGGGGATAAAAGCATAATTCTATTTATGACTGATAGAATAAACAAACATTTTCAAAAACCAATTGATCAACGTGTCATTTAACTTTGTTATTAATGGTGGGAGAATCTGAATCTCCATGTTCTTGCCTGTTCATTACTGCTTGCTATCCCTTGTCAGCTTTGTATTCATGCTGCCACTGCTCTTAAATTTTGTATGAGCTTTCATTTTGCAAACAAATTCATGGATGTTTTGATGATGGTGAGATGTGTCGCAGCATTCTGGAAGTAGGAGGAGGGAGAAGATGACTGGGCTGAGGATGCTCTGTTGGAGCTTGAGCTGGACTCTCAGTGTTTTCCTACCATGCATCATGGTAAGTTATTACATTTTTGTTGCAAGGAGTAGAATTTGGAAATGCTGGCTCTGTATGGAATGAGGTGGTATAATTTCAAAATTAATCCATGAGAGCAAGATTTCAGTGAAACAGACTCCCTAGGCCAACAGTAGAACTAGTTAGTATTGATTCATGCAAATGCATGTTAAGTTTCTTCCAGTAGTCATTGTGGCCACTTGTTGCGATGGAGGTTCACTTGCTGCACATGTAGTTGCACAGCCTAATGTGAGCAGTTATAATATTCTTGTATCACCTTGGATGACCAGAGAAATTGAGGTTTTGGTTAAGAAAAAGAAGGAAGCATATGTCAGATAATGACAGCAGAGATCAAGTGAATCCTTACAAGTGTATAAAGGCAGGAGTGTACTGAAATGAGAAATCAGGAGGGCCAGAAGGGGACATGAGATAGCAGTTAGGGTTAAGGAGAATCCAAAGGGATTCTATAAATACACTAATGACAAGGTAACAAGGGAGAGAGTAGGGCCCCTTTAAGATCAGCAGGGCTGCCTATGTATGAAACCACAGGAGATGGTGGCATGCTGCTCAGTGGTTAGCACTGCTGCCTCAGAGCACCAAGGACCCAGGTTTGATTCCAGCCTCGGACGACTGTCTGTGTGGAGTTTGAACATTCTCCCCGTGTCTGCGTGGGTATCCTCCGGGTACTCCGGTTTCCTCCCACAGTCCAAAGATGTGCAGGTTAGGTGAATTAGCCATGCTAAATTTCCCATAGTAGGTGGGTTATAGGAGGTTGGGTCTGGGTGGGATGCTCCAACTGTCGGCGTGGACTTCTTGGGCTGAAAGGGCCTGTTTCCATACTGTAGGGATTCTATGACATACTGCTGACTCAGGTTCTCAAAATAAAAAGTTTCTAAAAATATTTTAAAATGCAAGTTTTACACAAATAGAGCTATAAGAAGTAGCAATTGTGTTTTTGAGTGCTTTTCACTTAGGGTTTGGCATTCATTAAATGTCTGGGTTTGCAGTTGATGTGCAGGAGAGAAGGCAAGAGAATGGGGTTGAGACACATCAGTCACGATGGACCAAACAGCCTAATGCTGCTCCTATGTCTTATTTTTTATAGTCTTGTGGTGTACATTAATGATTTGGACAAATGTATTAGTAAAGAACAAAAGTGTAAACTGCAGGATGTCAATGAACTGGACAGGTGGGCAAAACAGTGACAAATCAAATTCAATCTGGAAAAGTGTCTGTTAATGCATTTGGGGAGGGCTAATCAGGCAAGGAATTACAGTATGAATAGTTGGTTCTTGGAAAGTACTGAATATCAGAGAGACCTTGGTGTGCATAATCACCAATCCCTGGAGATAGCAGGACAGATGGATAATGTGGTTGGTTAAGAAGGCATATGGGATACTTGTATTCTACATCTGGCTAATAGAGTTATGAACAAGGATGTTATGTTGGAACTGGTTAATTGGAATATGATACTGTTTCGGCCACTACTGATGTGCTGTGCCAAGTTCTGATTACCATATCATAGGAAGTATGAATTAGGGTGCAGAGGAAATTTACCAGGATGCTGCCTGGGCTGAAGGTCTGAGCTATGAGAAAAGGTTGGATAGGCTGTTAGTTCTCCTTGGAGCAGCAAAGGCTGAGAGGGGACCTGGTAGAGGTGTACAAGATTATGAGGGGCATAGACAGGTTGAGTATGAAGAAACTTTTACCACGAGGAGAGGAGGTCAATAACCAGAAGACGGACTTAAGTGGAGATAAAAAGCTTAGAGGGGAATTCAAGCAAATCTTTTTGACCCAGAGGGTTGTGGGAGTTTGCAACTTACAGCCTAAAAGAGGGATTGGGCCAGAAACTCTTGTAACAGTAAAGCAATATTTGGATATTTACTTGTGTTGCCACAGCATTCAAGGGTATGGGCCAAAAGCTGGAAAACAGAATTAGTGTAGTCAGACCTTTCTTCAGTGGCACGGATACAATGGGCTGAATGGCACCTTCCTGGCTGTAAACATCTATGAGTCTATAAAATGTTGCACTGGTGCAGTGGGAGTGGAAATAATTTGGAACAGAATTCTGAGGCAAAGTTCAGAGGATCCTTTATTTGTCTGTGTTATATCTGACCTGGGAGCACTACATGATGACATTGTAGTGATCTTGCCTATTCTCTAATACAGGAACCCCTCACCTTGATGAGTTCCGTTGTTCATGTTTCAAGTGATCTGTATCGGTTTGATAAATCAGTTCTCAAAGTTGGATGGTATCACAATAGGTAATTCTCTGTAGCTTAACTATATTCGTTTGGAGCACATTACTTCATTTAGATAGATGATATCAGAATTTATCCCCTTCAGTTTACCTTGGATGGTTATATTTGGCAAGGTAATATCAATCTACTTTTACATGATTCTGTCAAAATGCATTAAAAAATAAATTGAAATTGGGTACCTTTCAGCACAGCATAAGTTTAAAAAAAAACCACGGTTGATCGAAGTTACAATTTGTCAATAAACATTTTTCCAGAGATGGCCTCAAGCATGAAGAGATGCATTCTCATTTGTAAGCCAATAAATGTGAGGATAAAAAGCAATTATAAATGACCAGTTTCCTACTTAAAATCCTAGTATGCTAATTCAATTTAAAAAGCATCTGTTAAGCCATTCATAGCTGCAGAATGTTCTGCAAGTCACTTAAAATGTGGTAAAATATTTGTTCCCAAACTTCGTCGTAAAAGAGATTGAAACGTTTAAATTCTGTAGTTGCTATTTTCTGGTTACTGAAGTTGAAACGACGCACGCCTGCAATATCACTGATCGCATGTCTCTGTAATTGAGATAGACAGCAGGCTCACTATCCTGACCATATGGATTCAATCTAGCAGCTTGGTTGTCATGACGCTCAGCTTTTTCTTAACATCTAAAGCCACCAGGCAGCCAAAAATGTCAATATATACAGATTTTAAAATATGTATAATGTTAGTTGATAGCAGACCACCACGTAATATAAATATGGACAATGCACAAGTTCTTAAACTGTGCCCAGAGTTTAATTCAACCCAACTGAAGTCTAGCAAAAATCAAGAGGTTGCTCATAAAACAAACCTCTACTTTTCTTAAATTTCCACAGCTATAAATTGGAGCTACATTTCTAGAGAAGGAAGAGAGATAGAGAAAGAGCTGATTGTTCTTTTTTTTCCTCAATGAAATAAAAAGCTTAAATTTAATCTCACTAAAGTACATAACAGAATTTTAGACAGTGGATGTGTCAAGTCTTTCTGACCAGACACATTATTTTGACAGTTACATAACACAGGACATAGCAAGACCCTATTTGAGGGGTGAAGAATCTCTAACACAGAGATCATATTCTCCAACTTCCAATCACGTCTTACTTTCCCACCTTTTAGTAAAAGCAGATATTAAACTAAGATCCCTTGATACATATTTTCAATTTGGTCAAATACAGAAAGGTGCTAAAAGCCATTAAATAATAAAGGTGCCACAAGCCAATTAAAATACTTAAATGTTTCTGAAAAATCCTACACTTTTTTTATTCACACCGATTCTAGTCACAATTTTACACTCTCATGGAGCTGGGTATTCAGGTAATGTACAACAAAGTAACTCTCAAAAATACTAAAGTTTACTTATTAAGTCAGTTATACTTTGATAAAAGAGGCTCAAGGAAATAGTATTCTGTCCGAAAGCGCTAATCTGTGCACACTGTACCAGTGAACTAAACTCCCAGTAAGTAGCCTAACTGTTCACCTGCTACAGCACAGGTGTCAACTGTAAAGCTATATTCCAATTTTATAGTGGAGAAACAAGGCTTTTTCAGATTAGAAATAAGATTCACAGAAGGAAAAAACACTCAAAGTTATAATCTGTTTTACCTGTCCCTGTTGCTATTAAAGGGGTAAGCTCTTGATAGTTAACCCCTTATAAATATTACTCTATCCATTCAAACAAATCCAGAAGTGACGACTTTAATATGGGATTCACTACTAGCGGTATAAATAAACTTTGCTACTTTCTTCTGATTCATAAAAAGCTTTCATTAAACAAACATTCTTCCTTGTGACGTCTGAAAGAATGACCTTTACTAACTCAGATGTACAGTATAAATGGGATGCTTCTAGATCTTTGACAGAGTCTATGCACTGTATAGCTAAAGAGGACCTGCTCCTCATTCTCAGCCATAAGTTTCTTGGTTGGTCAAGGTGACGAATAAGCACAGGGTAAAAACATTACAGGGGTGGGGTACGTGACGGCTTGCTCCCTGAAAGTAAAGTCAGCAGCCAGTGACCGACTCTGAAGAAACCTACTCCCAGCCATAACATGCTAAAGGAGGGTTAAATTAATGGATTGTGAGACGTCTACCCAAGTGGGAGGAAATCCCATCCGTCGAAGATGTCAACAGCTCCATCAGTCCTGAACAGTCCTACATTGAGGATAAAGGCTCAGTGGAACCCAGTAGAAAGGAAAGCCCTAAAAGGACTCAAAAAAGATAAAAACATCGTTATCCTACCTGCAGACAAAGGACGCTTGACAGTCATTTTAAACCAAACAGACTACACTGAGAAAGCGAACGCACTGCTTGCAGATACCGACACTTACCAACAGGTGGCGATAGACCCGACCCCACAACTAGAGAACCGAATCACAGCCTTACTCAAAAAACTTCGAAAATCTGGAGAATTAAACAAGAGACACTTCCAAAAAATGAAACCAGATGGATCCAACACACCACGCTTCTACAGACTACCAAAAATTCACAAACCAGGAGCCCCCCTCAGACCCATAGTCTCACTAGCTAGAACACCAACCTACAGATTAGCCAAGGAGCTACACCAAAGACTAAAACACCTAGTAGAAGACTCACGCCACTCTATCCGCTCCACCCAAGAATTCCTGAACACCAAAGACACTAAGATAGAAGAGGATGAAATAAAGGTCTCCTTTGACGTAACAGCCGTGTTCACATCCATCAACATCAACTTGGCCAAAGAAACACTGACTACACTATTAGAAGAACCAAAGACACATACACCAGACACCACCAACCTCATCAGCAAGGACAACATCATCAAACTAGTGGACCTATGCCTCACCACCCACTTCACTTTCAATAACAAAACCTACAGACAAACCAACGGTACACCCGTGGGATCTCCGATATCAGGGTTCTTAGCAGAGGCAGTAATGCAGAGACTCGAACAAACAGCTCTGCCAATCATCCAACTCAAACTTTGGGTCCGCTACGTGGATGATACCTTTGTCATCACTAAACAAAACAAATTAGAGGAAACCTTCAAGACCATCAATTACCTTTACTGGCATAACATTCACAAGAGAGGAAGAAAACAACAACAAACTGCCATTCGTAGACGTCACAGTAGAGTGAACAGTCAATGGGGAACTTCAAACCAGCGTCTACAGGAAAACAACACATACAGACCAAAAACAGAAGTACAGGAGCAACCATCCCAACACCCACAAACAAAGATGCATTAGAACATTATTCCAACGAGCTACCACACACTGCAGCACAGTGGAACTACGAAGAGCAAAAGAAAATCACCTATACAGCGTATTCAAAAAGAACGGATACCCAATGAACACAGTCCGCCGATTTCTCAGCAACAAACCCAAACAAACAGACAAAACGGGCCCAGAAACCATACCACTCTCCCTTACATCAAGGAAATGACCGCCAGACTACTCAGACCTCTTGGCATCAGGGTGGCCCACAAACCCACCAACACACTAAAACAGCAGCTAATGAACCTAAAAGACCCTACACAGACAACAAGCAAAATGAACGTCATCTACAAAATACCTTGCAAGAACTGTGACAAACACTACATTGGACAAACAGGCAGAAAGTTAGCCATCAGGATACATGAACATCAACTAACCACAAAACGACATGACCCACTACCACTCGTATCCTTACATACAGATGAGGAAGGACACCACTTTGATTGGGACAGCACATCCATCCTAGGACAAGCCAAACAGAGACATGCACGAGAATTCCTAGAAGCATGGCATTCCAACCGGAACTCCATCAACAAACACGTTGATTTGGAGCCAATCTACCATCCCCTGAGAAAAAGAACAGGAAATGGCATCACCAACGCAGGAAATGACATCACCAACCCAAGGAAACCTAAACAGAAAAATAGAAAGCAGGACATAACACCAGCGCTTCATCGGAGACTCACTGATGAGGTTACCTAGAATGGTGACGAAATGTCTGAGAACTAACCTTCCAGCTCAGCGAGCAAACTCACATTCAGTGGAACCCTGAACACATCAAATTTGTGTTTTGGGTGGGGAGGGTTTGGCAACCATAGGGAAAGAGGTGGAGCTGTAGGTTTTAAATTCCTCATGTGGTGGAAGGAAAGTACCATCTTCTAATGGATTGCCCCAATGCACAGAGGGCACCCTCCAGAAACAGTAATCTTCTGCCTCCCACACTTTCAAAAAACACTTTGTGAAAATAAAAAGTGCTGCCCAATCTCACCAGTCTGTTCATGCTGTAACCCATAGCAACTGTATGGGTAGAGTATATTGGGGTCAACGTTGCTTTTAACCTGCTCATTTGACCTTTAATTATTTATTTACTTATGATGGGCAGACTCCCAACTTTGTCCCTTTCCCATCCTTCATATAATGTGGAAATGTGGTTGTCTGGGAACCAGACCTATATTTGACAGTTCCTTGCTAAAAATACATGTAATATGTGTGTACATGTAATATCTAGTCTATTAGCTCCGTTTTGCTCTCTGCAGACAATGCCAGAATGGCTGAATATCTGCAGCATTAACTTTTGTTTCTTTTGGCCAGGTGATTTGGGAATTCTGCCTTTAAAGGGTGAAGGGAGACAAAAAAAACGCAGGTAACTATGTGCTAGTTAGCTTAACATCTGTCATTTGGAAAATGTTAGAGCCTGTTACAAAATATATAGTAGCAGAGCATGAGAAATGCGAAAAAGGGATTTCAGCATACTTAAAACAATTACTGATAACGTAAACATACCAGCTGTATGTATCACAAAAATGTTATTAATCAGTAATGAACAATGAAAATAAAAATAAGTTATTGGACAGTAAAAACACAGGTAAATCATACAGTGGAGTGGACTAACAATCAGAAGTTGGCCTACTAAAATTGTGTTACTTGGGGATGCAGGAATGACTTGTGCATTCTAATGCAGATCATTTGCGAATTGATGTGTGAGATTGCCCGCAATATGTTACAATCTTTTGTTTTGCCTCCGCAAATTATTGGAGTGTGTTTTAAAGTTAATAGCTTTCAAGCAAAAAAACGTCAATTTGTCAAACTCTATGTCCCACTGAGGAGCAAAGCTCTTTCATGCTTTTATGCTTCACTCCCTTGCTTGGAATGTGACCACAATAAACATCACAACCACATTCCAGACAACAACTCCTACTTGAATTTACATCGTCTTTATTGTAGCAAAACATCCTACAGCACTTCACAAAGACTACTGGTCAAGGAAGTTATATGATTTGAGCATCTTCTTGGAAAATAAAAATTAGAAAAAGAGAAAGCACCTTACAAAACGTGAAGCAGTTGAAGCAGATCTGAACTTGATTAAAATCTTCTGAAGTTCTTTGATGAAAGTGACATGTAACACTGTCATGTCAAAGGCCAGAGTCTTTGAAGTCAGGTGCACCATGAATTCAAAGACTGTTCCAGATTAAAAACAAAGGTGAGTCCTTAGGCTAGTTCTAGGAATAGCAGAAAGTTGGGGTGTCAGGAACTGATGGATATTGCATCAAAACAAAGATGATATCAAATTGGGATTGGGCCTGGTGTGTGAATGGAATGAACTGCTGGAGGACGTGGTGGAGGTGGTGAAATTGCAATGTTCAAAAGAGAACTGGACAGTTATGAGACATATGCTGGCAAATGGGACTAAATTATTAAGATATTGGTCGCCATGACCGAGTTGGACCGAAAGGTCTGTTTCCTTGCTGTATGGCTCTATGATTCTAGCTGATAACGAAGAGGACTGCATCAAAATACAATAAGTTACAGAATTTCAAACTAGGCAACTGAATGGCAGATGAAAATCAATGTGGAGATGCATCTAACTTACAACATTAAACTTCATAAAAGTATTTTATTGGGTCTGAAGCACTGAGTGACATCAGTAGTTACAAAAAGCAACACAACTGAAGGTAGATAATAAAATGTGAGGCTGGATGAACACAGCAGGCCCAGCAGCATCTCAGGAGCACAAAAGCTGACGTTTTGGGCCTAGACCCTTCATCAGAGAGGGGGATGGGGTGAGCGTTCTGGAATAAATAGGGAGAGAGGGGGAGGCGGACCGAAGATGGAGAGAAAAGAAGATAGGTGGAGAGAAGAGTATAGGTGGGGAGGTAGGGAGGGGATAGGTCAGTCCAGGGAAGACGGACAGGTCAAGGAGGTGGGATGAGGTTAGTAGGTAGGAGATGGAGGTGCGGCTTGGGGTGGGAGGAAGGGATGGGTGAGAGGAAGAACAGGTTAGGGAGGCAGAGACAGGTTGGACTGGTTTTGGGATGCAGTGGGTGGAGGGGAAGAGCTGGGCTGGTTGTGTGGTGCAGTGGGGGGAGGGGACGAGCTGGGCTAGTTTTGGGATGCGGTGGGGGAAGGGGAGATTTTGAAGCTGGTGAAGTCCACATTGATACCATTGGGCTGCAGGGTTCCCAAGGGGAATATGAGTTGCTGTTCCTGCAACCTTCGGGTGGCATCATTGTGGCACTGCAGGAGGCCCATGATGGACATGTCATCTAAAGAATGGGAGGGGGAGTGGAAATGGTTTGCGACTGGGAGGTGCAGTTGTTTATTGCGAACCGAGCGGAGGTGTTCTGCAAAGCGGTCCCCAAGCCTCCGCTTGGTTTCCCCAATGTAGAGGCAGCCACACCGGGTACAATGGATGCAGTATACCACATTGGCAGACGTGCAGGGGAACCTCTGCTTAATATGGAAAGTCATCTTGGGGCCTGGGATAGGGGTGAGGGAGGAGGTGTGGGGGCAAGTGTAGCATTTCCTGCGGTTGCAGGGGAAGGTGCCGGGTGTGGTGGGGTTGGAGGCCAGTGTGGAGCGAACAAGGGAGTCACGGAAAGAGTGGTCTCTCCGGAAAGCAGACAAGGGTGGGGATGGAAAAATGTCTTGGGTGGTGGGGTCGGATTGTAGATGGCGGAAGTGTCACAGGATGATGCGTTGTATCCGGAGGTTGGTGGGGTGGTGTGTGAGAATGAGGGGGATCCTCTTTGGGCGGTTTTATTTTGAGATGTCAGGTGTCTCAGCTTAGTAGCAGAAAGTGGCCACTAATGTCTTGGAAGGTAAGGAAGATAGAGGAGCAAAGTAATCTGAGAACACAAGCACAAGTTGCTTGAATAGTAATACAGATTGATAAGCATGTAGATTGGTTCATATTTTAGAAGAATGAACTTGAAACATTGATGCTATCAAGAAGATTCCACACAAAGTTGTCAGCGATACAACAGAAAGTGAGTAACACTTTCCCTCAGCTGGAATCGCTGGCCACACAAATTCAAATGGTGGTCAGCCAGTTAGTTAGGCAAGTTTGAGGAGTATAACAATCTGTCAGTGGGGGCAGGCAAGACGTTGGCACCTTTGCTGTTCCTCCATGGGACCAAGTGCCATGTTTAGAGGCACAAAGATAGGCTATGTTCGACGAGTGGTACTCTGGTTCACTAAGTGGATATCTATGGCAAAATCATATAATCTCTAACCACCAATGTCTTCTCTGAGACATGGTTGATGTTAACAGAATGGTCCCGTGGTCTAGTGGTGCTACACTGTATGTTCTTGGGAAAGGTAGGGTGTCCCGTTTTCCGAGAATGGCCACAGGAGGCTCTCTTGCTTGTCCAGACAACCTGGATGAAGGCTGCAAGGCTGATTAGGAGCTGTAGAGCCCAGAGTAGAACCTGGGTCCAATGCCAAAAGATGAAGAACAAATCTGCTGGGTTCCACAAGAGTAAGTGGCACTCTGTAGTTGCAATAAAGGTTCTTGAGGATTCAAGCAGTGTAAGTGGTTGCATTTTTTTTTATTCATTCCTGGGATCAGAGTGTTGCTGGACAGTCCAGCATTTATCGCCCGTCCCTAATTGCTCTTCAAAAGGTGGTGGCGAGTTGCCGCCTTCTTCAACCGCTGTGGGTGGATCCACAATGCCATGTGGACAGGGATCCCAGCAGAGTGTAGAGGGATGTCAAACAGGAGTTGAGTTGTAGGCCTCAGCACCAAATCAAACATGTCCTTCCTTCCCAAATATATGTCCACCATTCTACAGATGCCTCCGTCCTGAGACAATCCCGTTCTGTGCCTGTTAGACTGCAGTCTCCCTCCCTAGGGCAGCCCTGCCCAGTTGTCTTTTGAGTGCTGGTTACTTGTTGTAATCATCACCCATCATCATCTTCTCTAAAAAGGGAAAAACTGCTGCTGCTCACTCCAACTCCAACAAGCATACCATCTCACCAACTGTCCACTATATATATATATTTCTCACTTGCATGTAATGTAATTGGAAAGATCTGCCTAATTTAGGCAAGATTGCCCTTTAATAAGCACATATGACATGCAGATGCTTGTAAATGGACTTTCTGATGCCTGTTATTGGAATACCTTTGAATTTTTGCAAGCTCAGTTTTATCCCACCATTGAGAAGCTGATTTTTCACTCTCATACAATTAAGTTCCTCTGCCTGCTAAGTTTTCTGCTTCCAGAAGCAGCACATGAACTTTATCTCTCTCCACAAATGCTGACCAACCTGCTGTGTATTTCCAGCATTTTTGTTTTATTTTAAAAAGCAGTGAGACATTGTTACATATTTGCAGAAACTTGGTTGGATCACACAAAATATGATGTACAATTCTCATTGCCATATTAGAAGCAAGATATTGAAGAACCGAAGATTTACAAACATGTTAACGGAATTGAAAGGATGCAACCTTCAAGGAAGTGTTATAAATCTGGGCTCTCTTTCTCTGGGGGGACGAAGACTTAAGAGAAGACCGAATTCAGGCGGCTTCACCTGTAACCAGTGCCACATCTAGGTGGGGTCAACCATACAGGCATAGGCGATAGCTCCTTCTTTGACTTGACTTTTGGCTTCATTTACAGCTCTAGAAAGTTCTTTGGAATATTTTCAGTGTTTAAGGTGACACAGAATATAAAGGGTTTGCTGTTTGTACAAGGGAATCACTGAGATTCCTACTCACCATTGAAAAAGAATGAGGTAGTGGCTAGGGGGTGAAGAGGAGTAACGAAGGGAGTCCCAATCATGTCAATGATTATTTGTGAATAAAGTTTTGTTATTTTAACAAGGACAATAATTTCTAGTTCCTAATTGAGTCACCTTGGTGTTTTTGGTAGGCGCCCATAGATATAACCATGGTTATCTACCATGAATTTAGCACGATGAGTTGAATTTTCAGAGTTAAAATCTTACATGGGCAAAAGATAGGAGCTGGTGTGATTCTGCATATGTGCTGATGGATCACAGCAGCAAGTTAGTAACAGGAATATACACTCAAAGTAAGTTCTTTAAAATTACCAAGGAGTTCAACAGGACAGATGAGGAGAAACTTTATACTTGTGAATGAGTCCAGAACAGGAAGAAATAAATATTAGATAACAACTAACAGATCAAATAGAGAATTTGCTTATACAGCATAGTGACAAACTGGACATTGCTGCCACATGGAAGAGCCAAACCCGGCAGCTTTGCTACATTTGTATGTCCCAAAGACTGGCAGATCATACAAACAACACATCCTGATGTTTGCTGGATAATCCCAAATGTATGAAGAGTTACACTGACACCCAATTTAAAATAGATATTCGGGCTCACAGTGTGATGCACTTGTGCGTATTTAAAGCTACATATTAATATACCGGATCCTGTTTTTTGCAGCCAGAAAGGTCACATATATCACTCTGCCATTTCAACTCAACAAAATATGACAACCATTCACTCATTCATTTCTCAGGGTAATCCCTTGGCCTATTAGAATTAAGTAGTCTGGTTTAAAATTTAAATATGGCAGTTAACTGTTAAACATCATTTAACTGGTATATTCTCCAGGACAATGCCTCTACCAGAATCCACTTAGCAACAATCCACATTCTCCTCTCATATTGTATAAATGTTAGCCTAAATTGGTATTCTTGCAAATTGTCCTGATGAGTGCAAGATGCACTCATTGAGAAAATGTCTCTTTTTTTTAAAGCAGTACTAAATGAAAATTTTTGTCTTTTTTTTAGCTGTACTAAATGAAAATTGTTACAAATTGATTATTTTCTACATTCGTAAGAAACCAATTGCCTGATAGTGTTAAATAAACCAGCAAAGGGGAGTAATCAATTTTGCTTGATCACCTATTATGGCAACTTTCTTCACAAAATTATCCAAAGCATCTGGAATACATATGACGCTATTATCCTCCTTGATCTTTTGACAACTAAATTCCCTCAGCACCTTTCATAAGAGGCCCATTTCAATCACACATCTGCAAGATTTAAAGAGAAAATTCCAATCGTGTACAATACGCATGATTTGGCCAAATTGCCAGGCTGTCTTCTCAGAACTGCGTAAACTGAAACTTTTAAACCAGGTTGCCAAACACCCCACCCCCTACTATCTTCAAACGTTTAAAATATTAATTTAACAGATTGCCAGCACTTGAGTTTCAACAGCCATAAAATGGAAATCACCAAAGCAATTCAGTTGGAAACTTGGGGATTTCTCATTTTACAACTTCAATAGGAATTTGATACATTGGTTTATCCTCATCTGATGTTTTAGTTTATTGCATAATTCCCATCAGGCCAGACTATCCTTCCAATTGTTTTTAAAATAGAAGGTCTATTTACTCTTTTCACATAAACCACTTATTTACCGAATTTTCCGACTTTCAAAGTATGTTTCATCCCTCCATCTTGCCTATTTACAAAAAAGTTACAAGGCAAATATTATAATGCAGAATCACAGACATGTACGGAAACAGGGATTAAGAAGGCTATTACTTAATTCAGACAATTTGGGTCAGTTTGAATTTTGCTGAAATCTGGGTTAATGGACAATTTAATGAAAGACATCATAGTCCCCATCATCCAGTTAACAGAATGATCCTACTGACAATTACAACGCTAAGTATGAATCAAACAAGGGCCAGACAGTAATCCAATGTTTACTTCTCTTCTGAAAAAGTCCAAACAGTCAAATTAAGCAAGCACATTCCTAAACTTGACAAATTTGAATGATCAAAGTCAGTTTCCAACTTTCTGGGTGGATCAAGAAGACGTTTATTTTGCTTTAATCACAGAAGACTCTTAATGATGTTTATCCTGGCAGTCACACCAAGATTAAAAATATGCAGCATGCCTTTTCTCTAAAAAAACTCAAACCCCGATTGTCATTCAAGTTATAAATTAAAAAGATTACTTAAGCATGGTAGTGGTTTCGAAATAAACAGAACAGTCTTTGGGGACTGACCAATATTTGCTACTCACCAGAAATTTACTGTATTTGCACCAAGGATCACCAACGTTGCCTCATTTTCTCTGCAATGATGAGGAAATAAGATTTCAACATTATAAATTATTAATTACCTCCTGATCTTCAGTTTTGCTCTTTTTCTTTTTCTTTTGTTGCCTCTTCTCTTTTCTCTTCTCCAAGTACTGTTCCCATGGAGTCAGCACATTATCTTTCTCCATTTTTTTCTTTACTATTGCTTCTGTTGTTTCTTTCAGCCCTGAAATAAGATAGGACATTTCCAATTGCATGCTAAGATGTACAAAATACTTCACAGAGGCTCCCTTTTCAAAATTCACTTATGACGCAAAATGTTACACGATGAAAAGTCACCGGATATCACAGCATCTGAATGAAGTGAGGAATCATAGGGAAGTGTTATTAAGGATGCTCCTCTGGACTGTGGATATCTCACTGACCCAGTCACTCTTTCAGACCGAGCTTACAGCATCTATTGCTGTAGTTTCTATTGTCAGTCCTAGGGAGAAAGGACAACCCTCCTCTCCAGCACCCAGTCCACCAGGGCCTCCAGGCCCCTACTGGTGAAGCAGGGTGATGATTTCCCCAACTCAGCACTGTCCTTTGGAATGGGCAGTTCCTGGCTGGCAGCTTTTGAAATGGTGGGCAACTGGCTTTTAAATATGGTGGCCTTGGAGTGAATGTCAGAAGCTACTGGCAACTGGTTGACATTGCTGCCTCTGCTGATCACAATGCTGCAGAGGAGGGATCCATAATAATGGGGTGAACAGTGGAGAATTGTGAAAGAAAAGGTGGGGGAGGTGGAATCCTTCCATGAACTCCCCAAAATTGATACTTTGCCAAAATACAGGAAGGTTCAGCCCATTATGTAGGTAGGAAAGCAGTGGGCAATCTTGTCAAAGATAGTAGGAACTGCCAATGCTAGAGTCAGAGATAACCAGTGTGGAGCAGGAGGAATAAAGCAGGCCAGGCAGCATCAGAGCAGCAGGACCCTTCAGAAGTGGAACAATCTTGTCAATCATTATCAAGTTATCCTAATCACAAACCAAAGATGAACTGCGCAGTGCAAAACTGAATCTATTATGAGTAAGCAAAACATTGCCGTGTACCATCAACAAACTAAGGGGAAGTCCTGGCTGGCAACATTTGAAATGTACACAACTGCAAAATTCTTCTCCATAGAGGACTGTCAAGGCTGAATTGAAAAGTATACTATACACTTAAGCTGGACAGATTTCTAATCATTAAGGAATCAAGGATTATGAGATCGAGGCAGGAGAGCAGTCCAGAATTATCAAAATTAGCCATGTTCCCATTGAATCACAGGGTAGCCACAATATGCTGAAGGCCCTACTCCTAAGTGTCATGGTCTTGTTATGGAGACTATCCAATCTAAGCCATTATTTTGGACTGCTGAACACTCAGATGTAACCAACTCTCTTAGAATTTACACCGCATTACTAATTCAGAGTTTGGATTCAGTGTTCCTTCTCGTTGGGTGCAGGTAAGCTGGAGGGTGCCCAAACTGGGCTTTGTATAACACAAAACCACCTGGATTGCTGGGTCCAATAGCATTCCCAGTTTTCGGGGCATAGGCCTCAATTTCATTTGATTTACTTACTGTCAAGTGTATCTTCTGACAAAACTACAGTGAAATGCGTTGTACAATGTCGCCACTCTCAAGCAATACCCTAAAACACAGAAAAACAAACCAAAACACACAATATATAGACATAAAAAAGAAGTAAAGAAAGAGTGTCCAACTTTACAGTCCTTCTTATTAACTGCTCCGTCAATTTGTCATGGGCTTGGTGGCCAGGCACAAGCCTCCTATGCTCATCGCTCTTCAGCGCCTTCTCACCTCTAACGACAACCCAGCCACTAAGAATTGTCATTGGACCTCACCAAAGCAGATGCCACTGATGCCTCACAGTACTGTACTGTATTGGCCCAAATTCAACTCCATTACTGCCATGAGTTTGCTTCAGGCCCACTCACCAATGCAGCTGCGGATCTCATACTGGGCTCAGCTCACCTCGGCCTCCTAGAGCCAGCACAGGACGCTGACATTGTCAGGAACCTGAATATGCCTCCGACATTGCTGCCACGAATCCACACTGCCAGGCCTATGAACTGCTGCCGATGCCGTTGCTGTGACCAAGCTCTTCACCAACAGGTAAGTAAAACAAATGAGGGGAAAAACAGAGAAAGAAAGAAAATAGAGGTGGATGGAGCAGACGAGCTCCGAGGTCTGAAACCCTACTCCAGCCCCATCTTACCCGAAGCTCCTGTCCCTCAACTCTCAATCAGCAGCCAGAGACCTCCAACACCAATCTTCATTCTTCTGGGACCATACAGGGTAGTAATTTACCTTCTGGTGTTCCAAAACACACTCATATTCTGTGACCTAAATAGAGCTGGATGCAATGTTTCTTTCTGGTGCTTCTACAAAAGTTATTTTGAACCCAAAATGACGGTAAAGGGTGGGAAGTCACATGAGAGTAGTTTCACCTCTTTTTCTTGGCTGTCCAACGCTCAACGAAGTACTCCAGTTCTCCTTCAATATTCTCAGGAGACCTCTCAACAATACTAATGGGGGTGAAGAACAATATTGATGCACAGGTTTTTTCATCATCTCCCATTTTCTCTATTTCCTATGGTATGCATCTTTTTGCTGCAGCTATTTGTAAGGCCATTGTTTCTCTCACCTTTAATATTCCTTTCCATTTTCTCATGCAAGACATAGGCAAGGTATCAGTACTGACTCAGTGACATCATTAGTGCCCAAGTCAGAGGTTTAGTAGCTCAAGACACACTTCAGAGAACTGAACACATGAAATCGAGACTCATTTCGTGGCAGCAGTAAAGGAGCTCCATACTATCAGTGCTGCTGCCTTCAGAAATATTAAATTCGTTCAGGTGGAACACAAAAGATTCGTGAAGAGAAGGAGGAAGATTTCCTTGGCCAACTTGATCCCTCAAAAAATGTCAATGAAACATATTATCTGGAGATTTATCACATTGCTCCTGGTGGGTCCCTGATGCGCATCAACTGTTTATTGCTTTTCCCCACATTATTTCCAAACATACTTCAAAAGCACTTTAACACTTTGTGCAAACCCTTACAATTGCCTCAGGTATATTTACATTCATGGTTGAAATGGCTACAGCCCGAAAACTGGCTGTTGTTTTCCAAGATGATGAAGGCAGCATTATCAGCTGTTGCACTATGCTATGCTCATCCAGAACAAAACTGTTAGTCCAGACTGACCAGGTGAGAAATGATTTTTAAACAGAAATGAATTACGTAGTAAATACCAGAGATGGAGACCATAATGAAGTCTGTCATGCAAAATAAAAACCTGGCATTTCTATTTGGGAGTTCCTGATTATTTGTAACTCTCAATTCAATAAGGTCAAACTTCATTAGTTATTATCATTATAAAATTTTAAGCCACATTCTCATATTCTTGCACGTGCAAATTTTAATTATGTCCCTTCAACAGGAGATTCCTGAGCTACATAAATTATTCAATATCAGAGAATAAGAAAACATCTAGTATGTAAACCTGGCGAATGGCAGTTTAGTAGCAGACCCTTTCAGATCTCAATTCTCAACACCCTGGATAACTAAATCAAGATTTTATTTTTAATTTCTAGCAACAACTAACTGACATTTAAAAAGTTTTGTAACAATGGTATAGACTAATTTTTATTTCAAAATAGGATAACATCTCATCACTGGATCCAAATTTATCACTAATAAACAACATATGGTCCGTCATAGACTGGACCATCTTATTTGGTCCATTCACTTTAACAATTTTTATTCAAAAACAGAAGTTTCTGGAAAAGCTCAGCGGGTCTGGCAGCATCTGTGAAGAGAAATCAGTTAATGTTTCAGGTTAAATGATCCTTCCTCGGAACAGTTTCCGAGGAAGTTCGAAGGAAGGGTCACTCGATCTGAAACATTAATTCTGATTTGTCTCCACAGATTCTGCCAGACTTGCCGAACATTTCCAACAGTTTCTGTTTTTGTTTCTGATTTACAGCATTCTGCAGTTCTTTCGGTTCTTAACTATTTTTATTCTTCCTTTCCCAAATTAATTTTACTTCTGAGTTCTGAAGAAGAGTCACTAGGCTTGAAACATTAATTCCATTTCTCTCTCCGCTAATGCTGCGGAGTTTCAAATTTTATTTCTATTTCAAATCAAGACTGTTTAACATCACAGCAGAGCATCCACAAGAATGTGTTGGCATAATTCAGGAGATTGTTCGATATTATTATCAGAGATAAATTTCCAGGGATGAGAAAAAAGTATTCTGGATTTCACATTTTCAAAAGGAAAATTTAAATAGTCAACTCATTCATCTTTCTTTAAACTCATTGCCATCAAAAGGCCAAAAGTGATCTTTTCCTTGTTTCGATTGGCATGGCCTTTGGCGGATGCTGGTATTAAAGTCCTACTCTCTGACTCATTTATCTATGTATTGCAATTCTCTCATACCTTTAAACAATCTGATGTCTCTGTCAGATATTCAAGAAACAAATTTCATAATTTCTATTAGCTGCTCTTTCAGCTTTGCAATCTTTTGCTCTTTCTGGGATTTGTGCTGTATTCAAGTGTTAGTACATCTATCAGTTCATCCGTTACCATTCCAAAGGCATCAGGCAAAGTCAGAAAGGCAGCATTTCAGCTTAAACAAGGGATGTCAGAAACCACAGTCAGTGATGTTCATTCACACAATGGTGTGTTGTAGCTTTAACATCTGGTACCTTCCATTTATTAAAACAAACAAAGTAGGATAAACACCCGAGAAAGTATTGCGTTTGGAGCTTTCGCAGGCATACATGGCCAGAGGGAAATTTGAACATTGTAGAATCTTACCCTGAGCCCATACATTCGACTACAATTTTCAGTATTTGCTCTGCTATTTCTAATATCACATCTTTCAAACTGTCACAATTTAGGTTTCTTTCAAAACAAAAAACAAGATTTATTGTGTCTAAGGAATGTGTCTAAAGGAAGCTCACAGCCTTATTCTGGGGATTGTTACTGCATTAATACAGGAGGGGAGTTCTGCAGTTACCCAAAAGAATTCTAGTAAATATTTTGGATTTCACTTTCACCAAAATAAAGGAGAAATAGCTGTGAACATACAGCTTTCTTCTAACTTATCACAAGCGAGGGGTCCAGAAAACTCACTATTAATGCTATGTAAAGAGCAAAAATCAACCTGGTTACCACATTTTTTTATTCACAGCACAACAGCATTGCAGGCTATGCCAGCATTTCTCAACCATCCCTAACTGCCCAGAGAGCAGTTAAGATTCAGCCACATTGCTGTGGAGTCACTTATAGTCTGCACCAGGTGAGGAGGGCAGTTTCCTTCGCCAAAGGACATTAGTGAGCCAGATGGGCTTTTCCAACAATTGACAATGGTCATCATTAGACTCTTAATTTCAGATATTTACTGAATTCAAATTCCACTATCTGTTGTGGCAGGATTTGAACCCGGGACCCCAGAACAGTACCTACTTTTCTGAATTAACAGTCCACCGATAATACCACTAGGTCATAGAACATAGAACAGTACAGCACAGAACTATACCAATCCTAAGATTTTACTCGTTACTTATCATTTCAAATTCATTAACTTCCACTGCACAGCCATTGTAAATACTTAATTTATATTCATCATTGAAAGACAAAATGACTGTCTCAACCAGAGGTAGTGTAAACTGGGAACACACAAGCATGCAGCTTATCAGTGTAACTGAGATGTTACACTGCTTACAGATATATTGCAGTTGAAGTGAAAGAGGTGATCATTTATTTACTTTATGTACTGTAGCTGCTGACATATATATATAACTGGAAAGCAAATTCCCAAACAAGAGATAAATTAAGTTAGCTTTCATCAAGGTCATGAAGAGGAACAGT
Organism: Stegostoma tigrinum; assembly: GCF_030684315.1. Taxonomy (NCBI): domain Eukaryota; kingdom Metazoa; phylum Chordata; class Chondrichthyes; order Orectolobiformes; family Stegostomatidae; genus Stegostoma; species Stegostoma tigrinum. The sequence goes on along the minus strand of NC_081362.1, from coordinate 6,076,287 downwards.
GCTCCATTTGGGCATTATGTCTGTTCGTGCCTTTCTGACTAACTATGTGTTGAAGTTGTTCTCATGTTCTCATAGTCCTCTCTTGAAGCTTTGAAGGTAGTTGTTTGTCTAAAGGGTGAAATTTCTTAAACTGCTCAAATGCAAGTAAAGATTAATGATAACTCTAAGAACTAACTTCATTATCAATGCACGGTTCTTGTAACGTAATACGATATCGTATTTCTCAAATTTTGTGCTTTTCTTGTTCATGTAATTAAATTATCATCAAACACACTTCTTTTATTATCCAGATTATCTACCATATGGAGAAACTTAATGATCACAGGACAGAGTAGATTTAAGACACAAAGCGAAAGATAAGCCCTGTATCGTCAAAACAATCTGCCACATCTTTCCTCGTCGGTTTGATCTTTTATCAGATCTCAACCGTGGCAGAATAGTTCACTTTAGAATTTCCTGCAATCTTAGCAATTAAAATTGTTTCAAAAATGGCAACATGCCCCAGCTGGGCTATTTACTTGGGGGTTAAGCAGAATTAAACAACAAAAGTGATTTCTCAATACCTGCTCCAAATGCTGTTGCTCCCTTTCACTAACCATTTCCACTCCCCCTCCCATTCTCTAGATGACATGTCCATCATGGGCCTCCTGCACTGCCACAATGATGCCACCCGAAGGTTGCAGGAACAGCAACTCATATTCCGCCTGGGAACCCTGCAGCCTCAGGGTATCAATGTGGACTTCACCAGTTTCAAAATCTCCCCTTCCCCTACTGCATCCCTAAACCAGCCCAGTTCGTCCCCTCCCCCCACTGCACCACACAACCAGCCCAGCTCTTCCCCCCCACCCAAAGCATCCCAAAACCAGTCCAACCTGTCTCTGCCTCCCTAACCGGTTCTTCCTCTCACCCATCCCTTCCTCCCACCCCAAGCCACACCCCCATCTACCTACTAACCTCATCCCACCTCCTTGACCTGTCCGTCTTCCCAGGACTGAGCTATCCCCTCCCTACCTCCCCACCTATACTCTCTCCACCTATCTTCTTTACTCTCCATCTTCGGTCCGCCTCCCCCTCTCTCCCTATTTATTCCAGTTCCCTCTCCCCATCCCCCTCTCTGATGAAGGGTCCAGGCCCGAAACGTCAGCTTTTGTGCTCCTGAGATGCTGCTTGGCCTGCTGTGTTCATCCAGCCTCACATTTTATTATCTTAGTATGAATAATTACTGTGTCTTCACAAGCTATCAAGTAAGTATAGCACAGTTAAACAGTAAACTTTAAAGTAACAATGCTGACCAGTAAGGTAGCAATTGTGATCAGAACTATAAAGCTAAGAGCACATTAACTAGCCTCACATCCCACTGTCTTGTCATCAACAAGAATTCTTTTCAAAAATGATGCAAAGCATTTGGAAGACAAGATTAAAGAAGTGTTACTACAACGATACAGATCTTTGCTGAGATCATACCAGAAGCACCGTGTACAGTTTTGGTTTTCATACCAAGGATATATATTAAAATATATACTATCTTAAATGGGGTGAGATGCTATTTCCCCTGGCTGTACAGTCTAGATTTAGGGACAGAGTTTTGGAACAAAGTGTTGACCATTTCAGACTGAGGTAAGGAGAAATTTCTTCAAAGAACTATCAACCTTTAGAATTCTTGACAGAAATATAGATTGGACGGGAAGTGATGTTGAGGTGGAGGATTAGCTATGGTTTTAATAAACAGGGAAGCAGGCTTGAGGGGACATAGTTCATTTTTCTTTAGTATTTGTCAAACAGGGTAATACTGCATCATTACAACCTTCTGGACTTAATATTGAGTTCAACTCCTTCAGATTGCTAACTCACTCCCATTTCTTCCCTTTCTTTTAGCTTTACTTCTTGCATTCTCAAGCATCATGTCTTCTCTCCCATCCCTCAACTCCGTTGGGACCATCTGTTCTTGTCAATCTGGCAGTAAGATACACCATTGTTCTGCTATTCTTACATTCTGATCACTTAATCTGCATTCTCAGCAGCCTTTCACCCCCATCACTCGAAAACCCCTACCACTGACTATTGTATAAATGCAGTCCCTTAAATACTTCACATCTGATGAACAGTCAAATGGACTTGTAACGTTAGCTTGCTTTCTCTCCATGGATGCTGCTTGAACTACTGCGACTTCAGCAGTTTTTGTTTTCAGTACAGATTCCAGCATCTGCAGTAATTTGCTCCTGCTTCATTACAGATAGCCAACCAGCATGCTGCTGTGGATAGGATGAATATCAGCTAGAGTTCCCTCCTCAGATCCACCTGGACCCACCGAGCAAAAAAAAGGACTGTGGAAGAATACAGAAGCAATTTCAACTGCAATACTCTCCCCTAAATCTAATACCTTGCAGCTTCAAACGCGAAGATTGGCCATTAGGACGGGATATCTGGCCCAGCAAGTTATTGCTTCAGAGACAAAGCTGAATCAAGCTATTCAAAACAGGTCTGTTGCAATAACAACAATTAATGGCCTAGTGGTATTATCACTGGACTGTTAATCCAGAGACCCAGATAATGTTTGGGGGACCTGGGTTTAAATCCAGCCACAGTAGGTGGCAGAATTTGAATTCAATAATATATCTGGAGTTAAGGATCTAATGATGACAATGAATCCATTGTCGGAAAAACGCACCTGATTCACTAATGTCCTTTAGGGAAGAAAACTGCCATCCTTACCTGGTCTGGCCAACATGTGACCCCAGACTACACAGCAATGTGGTTGACTTTGAAATGCTCTCTGGGCAATTAGGGACGGACAATAAATGCTGCCGAGCCAGCAACATCCCCATCCCGTTAATGAATAAGGAAATAAAAATTCAAAGTGAGATAAATACGCCACAAGTGTCGCTGAATTACAGTAAATAAGTGGGCTAATATCTCAAGGCAGTGTGTTACTTACAATTGGAGAGCACAGAGTGGTTGAGAGCTGCTTTCATTTGATTGGGGAGGCACAAAGCTACAACAATCAGTGCACAGCTGCACTTGCACACATCATGTCTGATGGCCACTGAGCAACAGTGTGGGAGTGAGTGCACTGCCAGGCACTCAAGCATGACATTGCTTTTATATCGTATATTGAAAGCAGGGTTAAACATTTTCTTCATAAATGTGTCTTTGGAATTATTCACAGCAGGAAACTACAGTATGAATCGGATTTAAGTAGTCAATAGTAAAAGTAGATACAGTTGGATGGCAGGGCAGTTGATGATCACAGCTAACGTCAATACTGGACAAGTCAGTTCCCACAGTGAAATCTAGCTTGATAGATCATTAGTTTATCTTTTACTTTTGTTTACACTTTGGAGGTCAGTCATTGAATGTCTTCATTAGAGGCTGCCAATGTACTTCTAACAAAAGACCATAAATGTTTATGACACATAAGAAAAATAAGAACTCTGTTTCACTATACATGAACTATTGAAATGGTTTCATTACAAATATCAGAAAGATATAATCCTTTGTGACCCTGTACATTTTGGTTCCAAGTACCATTATTTGGTTCCCCCCCTGCTGGGTAAATCATTGTTCAAAAAAAGTAATAAAATTCATTATGTACTTTTTAAAAATATGCACGGCATTACTTATCCTTCATCCTTCTCAGATTATTTAGAAAGGACAGCCAATATTTAAAAGTGTGCCAACCATTAACTTTTGGGTTTGAGAAATAAATGTATTCGATACAACATGTTGTGCTAAAACCACAGACTAACATAGACTGAACCGAAACTAAGAGAGATGCTTTTAAATGTATTACAACATTTAAACAGTGTTTCTGCCAGAGATATTATTTATCTGGTCAATGTTATCCACTTTCTCTCTGGGGGTTGAAGCTGTTGTTATTTTCTTGAGAAAAGCACATGGGTGAAATATATGGCTTATGATCAAGACCTCAGATCTCTAATCTTGTGAAAGCTGCCTTGAATTAAAGGCAGTTAGTGAACTACAACTGGAGTACTCAATTACTTCAAGAAGAGCAGAGGACAGAATCTTCAAATTTTCTGCCTTTTTGAGAATGCACTTGTTCAGTTAAATGAACTTCACACAGATTGTTTAGCCTCCCCTGTACAAGTTTCCCCATACTACAGCAAACAACGCCAGAAGTAAAAATATGTCTGCAGGGCAGGAAGCAGAAATGCACAATTAAAATCTTGTGTATGGAGATGCGGTGCTGAGTTGAAGTTTTACATTGTGTGTGTACAAACAGGTGCAGTGAAGCATTTTTTTTTGGCTCAGTCTTTTTGTTGTAGAACTGGAATGTCTGCAGACTTCCACGTAAGGCTGCAGAAAAAAAGTCTTGTTTAATTCATTTGCATTCACAAAGTTAAGATTTGTAGTCATGGTGACACCTGCTGCCTGCAGGTGGTGTTGTTTTCAGTAAATCTACTGGAAAAGCTTCAAACATAGAATTCATCTCATCTTCCACAAGGAAAATCAGTGCATCCAATAAATGTGACAGTCAGGATAGAGGACATGTGAACAAAAAACAGAAATCGCTGGAAAAACTCAACAGGTTTGGCAGCGTCTGGGGAGATAGGGCAGAGGTAATGTTTCGGGTCCAGCACCCACAGTTCATAGAATCCCTACAGAGGGGACGCAGGCCATTCAGTCCTCCAAAGAGTATCCTATCCAGACCCACCCCCATCCCCTTACAGAGGTAACAAGGTGTAGAGCTGGATGCACACAGCAAACCAAGCGGCCTCAGGCCCGAAACATCAGTTTTCCTGCACCTAAATGCTGCTTGGCCTGGTGTGTGCATCCAACTCTACACCTTGTTATCTTGGATTCTCCAGCATCTGCAGTTCCTATTATCTCTCCCATCCCCTCACATTTCCCTTGGCTAGGCCACCCAACCTACACATCCCTGGACACTATGAGGCAATTTAGCATGGCCAATCCATCCTAACCTGCACACCTTTGGACTGTGGGAGGAAACCAGAGCACCCAGAGGAAATCCACACAGACATTGAGAGAATGCACAGAGTCCAGAGTTACCCAAGGGTGGAATCGAACCAGGTCGCTGGCACTGTGAGGCAGCAGTGCTAACCACTTAGCCATCGTGCCATTCTTTGGTTTTTCTTTTGCACAGAACATTTAAGTTCTATGTTTCACAGCTATGGGTTGAGTAGTGACTTTTGAGATCCAACCCAAAATCATGCCTGGCAAGCAGTTAGTCATCCTGGTGGGAAGTTCCATGCATTTTAAACTTGACTATCATGTGAATCCTGATTCAAAAGCGGACACCATCACTCTGGGGCTCCAGGCAGGACAAAGAGGGATTGCACATAACTAGTGATAATGGGAACTGCAGATACTGTAGAATCCAAGATAACCAAGTGTGAAGCTGGATGAACACAGCAGGCCAAGCAGCATCTCAGGAGCACAAAAGCTGATGTTTCGGGCCTAGACCCTTCATCAGAGACTCCTGCAGGCAACAGGTGTCACCATGACTACAAATCTTAACTATATGAATGCAAATGAATTAAACAAGACTTTTTTTTCCTGCAGCCTTATGTGCAGGTATGCAGACATTCCAGTTCTACAACAAAAAGACTGAGCCAAAAAAAATGCTTCACTGCACCTGTTTGTACACACACAATGTAAAACTTCAACTCAGCACCACATCGCCATCATCTCTGATGAAGGGTCTAGGCCCGAAACGTCAGCTTTTGTGCTCCTGAGATGCTGCTTGGCCTGCTGTGTTCATCCAGCTCCACACTTCGTTATCTTGCACATAACTAGTGTTTCCTAAGATAAAAATATAGCATTTCAATGAGGCTCATAGTTAACAATGGGAGCAAAAAGGAACGCATGCCCCAAGTACAAAGCATGATCTCCTTCATCCAGGAAAAGACAGGGTTCCTGCTTGCTGTTCCATGATGCTTGCATGAACAGAACATGTATATGTGTTGAAGAAGAACAGGATAGAATGTTATGTGATACCCTTCCCTCAAAGCTGAAGAACATGGTAATACTTGTAATTCAAGCTGTTCGGTCAAGGTCATGAAAGTTGATTAACACATGCAACAACACTGGAAGAGGAGAAAAATTGCTGGAATACAGAAAATTTCCAAGAGACACAATTTCAAGATTAGATCCAAAGAAAGAAATTGGAAAAGACCAGAAAAGATGCTTGCTTCGGGCTGAAAACACCCCAGAAATCTGTCAAAGCAATCTGGATTTTCTAGTGATAATGGGAACTACAGATGCTGGAGAATCCAAGATAACAAAGTGTGGAGCTGGATGAACACAGCAGGCCAAGCAGCATCTCAGGAGCACAAAAGCTGATGTTTCGAGCCTAGACCCTTCATCAGAGGGGCTAGGCCCGAAACGTCAGCTTTTGTGCGCCTGGATTTTCTCAACAGGAGACACTAACTGGAGGTCTGCAGCCATATTCCCATTTGTCTATTTCCTGTTCTGGAATAGTGAATTTTCATTATTTTTCTTCTCAGTTTTTACTTGCTAGGGCTTCTTTCTAACCATTGTGCTAGTCATTTTCTTTTCTATGCCCTCTAGTTTTGAACTGCCCCACCCCAGGGAAAAGACCTTAACTATTCACCGTATCCATGCCCCTCATGATTTTATAAACCTCAGTAAGGTCATCCCTCAGCGTCCGACACTCCAGGGAAAATAGCCCCAGAATATTCAGCCTCTTCCAATAGCTCAAACCTTGCAAGCCTGGCAAAATCCTTGTAAATCTTTTCTGGACCCTTTCAATTTTCACAACATCCTTCCTACAGCAGCGAGACCAGAAATGAATGCAACATTTTGTTCTCCATGATTCATTCAGGCAACAGGCTACAAAAGGTTTACCTGGAACCCAGGTTATCTCCATGTCTTTACTTTTTTCTTCCTTTCCTTGGATTGATTTCAATAGCTCTCTGTATTTTAAAATCTGTTCTTCAGTATCCTTCTTTATCTTAGTTGTCATTTTACCTTCTTCCACACTTTTAACGTCACAATCTAGAAGTAAGCGAAACAAAAGAGCACACATAAATTCTCTGTGTCAGTACATGAATATGAAAAATATGAGTCAAAAAAGAAATATGAAGTAAATTTTATTAATGGCCAAGAATAATGCCATTGGACATACCCAACGATAAGACCCGAGCACATTCATGTTTCAGATTCGGAAACTCCATGCAAATATTTTGAATTTGTAAAACGCTGCTTAAACTATTAGGAGCAATGGATTCAGTAAAGTCAGCCAAGAACATGCCAAATTAAATTTACTGCCATCAAATAACAAGCACAGCACAAAAGAATAAAAAGGGACTAAAACCCCATGAGTGGCACTGAAGTAGTCAAGGACAAAGGTGAAAGAAAGCTACAAGTCTCAGTTCATGTTTTCATATTGAGTTACAACTATAGTAACTTGCCCCATCAGTTGTACATGCGTATTACCAATGATGACCAAATCTTACTGGCCTTGTGTTAAATTAACACTGTCCATTGTGCACATTCCAACATGTCTCAGAACCACTGGACACTATGTCCTGTGGGCAGCACTGTGGCTCAGTGGTTAGCACTACTACCTCATAGGGCTAAGGACCAAGTTTGATTCCAGCCTCGGATGACTGTCTGTGTGGAGTTTGCATTTTAACCCCATGTCTGTGTGGGTTTCCTCCAGGTGCTCCAGTTTCCTCCCACAGTCCAAAGACGTGCAGGTTAGGTGTATTGGCCGTGCTAAATTGCCCATAATGTCTACAGAAATGTAGGTTAGGTGGATTAGCCATGTGAAATGCAGTGTTACAGGGATGGGATGGGATGCTCTTTGGAGGGTCAGTGTGGACTTGATGGGCCAAATGGCCTGCTTCCACACTGTAAGGATTCTGTGATTCCAAGTGAGGCTAAGAGAACAACAGCTCAGTACATTTTCTAAGGTCCAAAGGTAGGCACAAGCAAGTTCCAGAAGCACCACTGCTTTCAGTAGATGCTGACCTCCTCCATCCAAACCAAATTTTTCTTTACCTTGCTCAGGCTCTTTTTCCTCCTCCATGTCTGCTTCATCTTCTTCCTCACTTGAAGATGCCAAGTATGCTTTGAAATCCATTTCCTCAATCTCATCCTTATTAAACCGTTTCGTCAAGGTAGTGACCCGCTCATGGTCAGTCTCATCCCATGTCAGTTCTGCCTACCAAAAACAATGTGATTCCAGATTCAGGACGGGGTCTACTCTTGTCAAACAGCAGACTTCTGAAGATTGTGATAATGTATCACTGATTTTGCCTGGACTACCTGGACATCATTGGCTACATAACATTTGAAAATTGAATGGAAAGATTGATATAGAGATCACTGCTGTTTCTAATTGCAATTTATTTCTTGGATTCAGAGTTCAATGCAAGTAATGCTTACTTTTGTATTGCACTGCAGTCTCCTAGATATATAAAGGCCAACATTCCATTAGCCTTTTGATTACTTTGTGCTCTAATTTGCGCCACATTAACAATCTATATACATAGAACATAAATGTCTGTCAACTACTGCTGTTTCTAATCTTTCACCATTTGGGACTTTTTTTTCCATCTTTTTTCGATCTATAGTGGATGACGTCCCATTTGGCTGCATGTGAAATCCAAATCGGCAGAGTTTCACCCACCTATTAATCCATTAATAGTTCTTAGTGATTTTATGCTTCCATCCGCAGTGATTATAACACTGCCCATTTCTGTGCAGTGGCAAATGTGGCTTTGCATCCCATCATTTAAGTTGTTAATGAACATGAAGATTGGTTGAGGCCCCAACACAGTCAGACATTATTAGCAGGATGCGACAAGTAGAGTAATTGACTGTTGTTGTCATGCCCACTTTCTGTTGATTATCATTTAACCCATTTTCTAACAAGGTCAATAATTTGCCTTCAATTTAATGAGTGTCATCATTAGCTTCTAGTCTCTTATGAGGACTTTTATCCATTATCTTCAAAAAGTGCATAAAAACAACATTCACATACATTCACTTATAGTCATAGAGTCACAGAGAGGTACAGCACGGAAACAGACCCTTTGATCCAACTCATCCACACCAACCAGATATTCTAAATTAATCCAGTCCTATTAGCCAGCATTTGGTCCATAGCCCTCTAAACCCTTCCCACTCATATACCCAACCAGATGCCTTTTAAATCTTGTGACTATACCAGCCTCCCATTTATCCATTAATTTACTCTCTCTCCCCAACTCTAGCCTCTTCTTCAAGATATTCCATCAGGTTTGTTGGCATAACCTACCCTTCAGACATCCTTTCTGCCTCTCTCTGATCAACTAAAAACTATCCCTTAACTACAGGCTGTAGTAATTCTGCAACAACAGAGGTTAGGTTAGCTGGTCTTTATTTCGCCAGTGTTTTTCTCTCTCAACTCAAGACATGAAGTGACTGCACAATTTTCTAATCTAAAGGAATGGTGCCCATATTGAGAGAATTTTGAAAGACTATGCTTAGTGCACCTACAATATTCCTTTAACCCCTTGACAGGTTCTGGGGAATTTGATGTCAATATTTTCTGTAATTTTTCATACATTAAGTTTGGTGAGCTATTGTCCCTGATTTAACAGGGAGATTCAATGCAGATTAGTAGGGATAAAGCCAGGTACAAGGGAATACAAATACAAAGAAATACTTCAAAAATTGGATTTTTTAAAAAATCACAGCTACACAAATATAGTGGAAACTTTTAAAAGTGAAAGCGCTTGGAAATGTTGGATAGAATAATGATCTCCAGTAGTTTGAGGGGTGAACAACAAGGAGCTGTGAATACTATGAGACTAGATACAAGGCACATAGAGCTTCGGATCTTTATAAAGAAGGTTGTGAGACTGTAGTATTCACTTCTACAGATGTGAGTTGACACAGGAACAATTTCTACATTCAAGATTAGATTTAATACACGACTGGAAGGAAAACGTTGAGGGAATGTGGAAATAGTGTGGACAAGTACAATTAGGAATGATTGGCTGACAAATTGGAGGGCAAATACCTAGACATAGTGTATGAATTAAATTATTGTTTCCATGTTGTAACTGTATTTCTAGATACCGGACACCAACATTAATAAGTAAGGTCTGAACAGAGCAATCTAAGGTACCCAGAATGAAGATATTCCATCCTCTCATAGTGATCATATACCAATTAGCCTGTGACATCTATTTATGTATCAATAAATCGAAGTCTGAATAGCTAGGAGATTTATAAGTAACATAAAAATAAAGCCTTTATAATATTGCCAACCCTTTAGTTCTGTACCAGAAAATTATTATTTAAAGACTGAGACATAAGCTAAATCTCTCAGACGCTTCACTACCAACGCTGTGTCTTAAAGGAAAACAATTTTCTTTTGGCACGTCAAACTGATAAAGTTGCATGAAATCTGCCTAGTTGCACACTCCATTTCTTCATCTGGTCTATGTTATGCAATTTTCTGCATCCAAGATGTTTTCTTCAAAAACATCTTCAAAACTGATGCATGTAGGAACGTGGAAAGCAAAAAATTATATCAAGTATTAACTGTTGCCATAGAGACTTTATTTACTGCTTTAGACTGATCTAATTTGATTTTCTGTATAAATTCCAAGTTCACGGTTTATGAAATGGATGATACAGTGTATATAAACACATGACCCATGTTGTTTATAAGATTACACGCAAATGCTTTTAATTACCTTTGATGTGCTGAGTGCTGTTGATGTGAAATATTTTGGTTTGTATGCTGCCAAATCCACATCTGTAGAAACATCCTTTGGCTCATCTTCAAATGTTAGTTCGTCTGGGATGAACCTGGGTAATAATACAAACCCAAACACATCTCTTTCAGACACATAAATCTTCCATTCCTCTCTGACATATCACTGCAGTAATACAATTAGAATACTTTATTTCCCTACCAAAAAATGAAAGACTGTGTTCAAAGACTACTGCGATTAAATGAATTCACTTAATATAAATTGATGTAAAAGAGAAGAGCAGCAGATAATTCAATGACTACTAGCATTGCTACCATTATTTCAGTAACAGTATTACAAGTTAGTGCATGAACATCTGTTAAAAAATTGCATCGACATCTTTCCAAGTAGAGATTTAATTAACTGACACGGAACAACTGAAATGGAGTGACAGGAGAAACTGTCGTCAGTTTCGTGTACTTCACACATACTTGTACTCATTCATTATTGAAAATTAGATCCATATCCACAAGTAAAAGATGTTCTATAGAGTGGCCAATCAACCCACTGCTCTTGCATAACACAGAAGAATGACCACTAGGAAACCCAATGAAGGGCAACTATTCCTTATGCATTGTATATCCAGCACTAAACCTTCAGTTCACAAAGGCAGAAAACGTATGAAAACTACGTTAATGACAGTCATATGCAGAACAGACTGTGTGTCCAAACAGGTTTAAAACTCCACAAATTCAATAGAATGCTGAATTAATTATTATACAAATGGTAGATTACTCTATGAGAATCAGCACTTGCTCCACCTTGAAGGTATCAAGTGATGTGCTGCCAAGGAAATTCCAAGTTATGTCTAATTTTAGATCCAATTTGACTTCAGCTCAACTTGACCAGACTGCCACCTGGGAAAATCAGCACATGCTCCATAGTGGAGGAGCATGGATTTGTAATGCAATGTAAATTCCCAGTGATTCTTCCAGCTGCTAGTTACTGCTAAATAGTTCATTCCCCTTGTTTATAGAATCCCTACCATGTGGAAACAGGCCCTTCGGCCCAACAAGTCCACACCGAACCACAGAGCATCCCACCCACAACTGTCCCCTTGCAACCCACTTAATCTACATATCCCTGAACACTACGGGCAATTTAGCACAGCCAATCCACCTAGTTTGCACATCTTTCGATTGTGGGAGGAAACCGGAGCACCCGGAGGAATCCCACGCAGACACAGGGAGAATGTGCAAACTCCACACAGACCCGAGGCTGGAATTGAACCCAGGTCCCTGGCGCTGTGAGGTAGCGGTGCTAACCACTGAGCCACCATGCCGCCCCCGGCCTGATGCCTCACAACAAGACTAACCGGAAGCTGCTGACTTGTCCTTTACAGAATTATATTTTGCTTTACAATTATATTTTGCTGTTTTCAGGAGAAAGGAATAGAGTTCAGTATCTTTATTCACCTGAGATCCAGAAAAGAACAGCTACTCTCAAATTCCATTCCATCACATTCTTCATAAAGCTTATTTGCTGTTTCAGTAGAGTCACAGTCCACCACTGCATAGTAATATTTCAGCCGTTTGAATTGGTATTCTCGTACTTTTTCTCTGATAATTCTATAAATAAATACATAATCAGTTAAAAAGAGCCCAAAACAATTTCCATAAGACGTGTACTCAAACGACCCAAACTAGTATCACCACAAAGCAGCTTTTGATTCTCTCAGTATTATCAACTGCAAAGCCAACATTTTAAAAGTTATCTTCTACATTTTTTAAATGCTAGTAAAAAATATCAAGTGCAATTCTTGAACGTTGGTAATTTTAAACAGCAGGAGAGTACTCAGCTTTTTGAAAGAGCTGTTCACTTAGCCCCTTACATGTTCTTTTCAATTCTAAGAAATGTTTATCCCTTTTCATTTGAAAAGCCATTATGGATGCTCCTTCCACCCCTGTTTTTGATAGTGAGTTTAGTAGCCTTAATAACACTCTGTATTTTAAAAAAATCTTCTCTCTTCCACTTTACCTTTAGTGACAGTCTGAAAAATTATGTTTCCAGTTAGTGACACAAAGGATTAGTTTCTCATTCACTTTATCAAAACCATTGATCATTTTGACACTAGCAGATATCTCCTCACCTCCTCTTTTTGTTCCACTGGATTTCAGTTTCACCAATTCATAATTAAAACTTATCATCCCCTTAATAGTTTTTCTGTACCATGTCCACATTCCTTACATCTTTCCAAAAGAGAAAGATCTAAAACAAGTCGTGATATTCTAGCCGAACTAATAACTGCTACAGGTTGCGCAGTGAAATCGCAATGAGTCAAATTCAGATAACATCAAAGTCCAGTTAAGTTGAAGTTGTATGTCACTTTCCTCGGCAGGATAAGGAATGCAAGGGAAGAATGTCTTTGATAAGTTTAATTTCTGGACTAGTAACTGTGCGTGTAACTTGCGCAAACCTACTGTGTGACCACACCACTCAAGTGGAGCAGGGTTAGGCCTTCCTACATTGTAAAATCATGGGCAACTTATGATTGGACATTGCAGTCTCTCCGTAAGAACAGCTGATGAAGCTGGCAATTCCGAAGAGCCCACTGGTTCTCCAACCTGTTTCCTTTGCCGAAGCTGCAAAGGTCATAGAGACGCTCTGGGAATTTGCAGCAGGAAGACATGGAAAATGTATTTGACTGCACTGATTGTGTGGCCAACTATATCCCACTCGTCTGGAGACAGCAGGCCAAGCAGAAAAAGAGAAACAAGTTATTTTTATAGAGCTAACATTATTTTCATTCTTTTCAAGATTTTGTTTTATTGTACAAAGTCACACTAGTGTAAGGTGTGAACAGATTAAGAAATAAAGACATTCTTCACTCATTTGCCATGTTACTGCTTTTGTATCCTTTTGACATTGAGCATGTTTGCGGGCAAACCTGGATTGCACGTACAACTCCTCAGCTATCAAAGGTCCTCTGAACACAAATTTGTGGACATACATTCTAAGGTTTGACTTATTGAAATTTTATTATTTATTATTTGTATTTGGATCATTGCTCATCTTTAGGAAATCCAGTATGTTTGTATTTTAGCTGTGACTAAAAGACTGTCTGTGCTCACTATCAATTCTGTTTGTCTACCTGTTTTAAGTTTTGGTCATTTTCTCCTTATTCAATCCAGCAACACTACAAACTAAACAAAGATTTTGTCAGCCTCTTGCTTTACTCATTCATGGGAAATAGTGTCACTGGCTGGGCCTGTATTACCTGCCCATCCCCAATTGCCCTTGAGAAGGTGGTGGTGAGCTGCCTTCTTGAGCAGCTACAGTCCATGTGGTATGGAGAGAGCTCAGGATGGAGTTCTAGGATTTGACCCAGTGACACTGAATTGCAATATATTTCCAAATTGGGGTGAGAGTAACTCAAGAGAATTTGCTAGTGATGGCATTCCCAAATATCCACTGCCCTAGTCCTTCTGTGACTGTACTTCCAAAATCGGTTCTCACTGAGACCCTATTTTGGCACTATGGTCCCAGTTCGGTGAGAGCGCGGGAGATGGCTGCAATGCCTTAGAGAGTTGGTGAGGGAAGATGCTTGTGCAAGTGGACTGGGTATGGGGATGGATTCCTGGAAGAGTGGGAGTGACACAGGAAGGAGGTTGATGACTTTGTGAGTGACACGAGGAGGGGGGATGCCTTTGGGAGTGTCACGGGGATGAGGGGGTTGCCAGGAAAAGTGAGACGGGTAGGGGGATGGGAGTATGATGCAAAGAAAAGGAAATGGGAAAATCTCTATAATGAACAGAAATTTTAAGTAAAATGCAATTTTCTGTATTAGGTTTCACTTAGGAAGGGAGGGCCTAGTGGTATTATCACTGAACTGTTAATCCAGAGACCCAGATAACGTTCTGGAGACCTGGGTTCGAATCCCACCATGGCAGATGGTGGAATTTGAATTCAATAAATATCTGGAATTAAGAATTAATGATGGCCATGAATCCACTGTGCGAAAAACCCATCTGGTTCACTAATGTCCTTTAGGGAAGGAAACTGCCATCCTTACCTGTTCTGGCCTACACAGCCTCCAAACCCATAGCAATGTGGCTGACTCTTAACTGCCCCCTGGGCAATTAGGGATGGGCAATAAATGCTGTCTAACTAGCGGTCCCCTCATACCATGAATGAATAAAAATAACAGGAATCAGCCTATAAGGTTAGACAGTTAGGCCACACGCACTATTGTAAAAACTATGAGATAAAGGGGCTGGGATAACAAAGTGTACAGCTGGATGAACACAGCAGGCCAAACAGCATCTTAGGTGCAGAAAAGCTGACGTTTTGGGCCTAGTCCCTTCATCACTGCATCAACCCCATCTATGCATTTCATAATTTTATAAACTTGTATCAAGTCACCCCTCAGCCTCCGCCATTCCAGAGAAAACAACCCAAGTTTTTCAGGCTCTTCCTTATAGCTCATACCCTCTAATCCTGGCAGCATCCTGGTAAACCTCTTCTGTACCCTGTCCAAAGCCTCCACATGCTTAACGTGGCTCCCTCAGCTGATAGATTTTGTGATCCTTCCGACTAACCAATCATGCCATTGGCATCCAATCTATCTCATCAAAATAAAACCATTCACGCTATCATAATTCTATGTATTTAAGTAAGTCTGGATGGTCAGATGCCAGTTACGAAAACACATTTTTATTCACGCATAATGAAGGCGAGAGGTGACTCTGTGGAGGCTTATAAAATCATGAGGGGCATAGATAAGGTGAATGGCAAGTGTCTTTTCCCTAGGGTGGGGAATTTCAAGACCGGGGGGGGGGGGGGGGGCACAACTTTAAGGTGAGAGGAGAAAGATTTGAAAAGGACAATGAGGGGCAATTGTTTCAGATAGAGAGTGGGTTGTGTGTGGAATGAACTTTCAGAGGAAGTGGTGGAAGTGGGGACAATTGCAACGTTTAAAAAGCATTTAGATAAGTACATAAATCAGAAATGTTTGGAGGAATATGAGCCGAATGCAAGCAGGTGGGACTTGTTTAGTTTGGGATTATGTTTGGCATGGACTGGTTGGACCAAAGGGTCTGTTTTCTGTGCTGTATAACTCTGACTCTATAAATGATTCAGTTGGAATTACGCCAAGTGACAAACTTTCTTCACAATAAAAAAAGCTATTAATATATTTTAGTACCGGTTGACAAGGCAGACTTGTGTCTTAGAACCCAAGGTGCGTTCCCATTCATTCTGTGATAGAGGAACCAGAGGGATAATAAATGTTTGAGGGAATGTTGCCATACTTCACTAAAAGTTTGCTTAGCCTCTTGGGTAATGTAGAACAGGCAAAGAATTAAATATTTAGGACATAAGGAAAGAATATGTCCTGCAAATGAGGTGGGGAATAACAGCTATGTGCTGGCCTGCCCCTTGACAGACATTTGAAGTGCAATTTGGATTTTGGACTAAGATCTTTTGGATCTAGTTTGGTGTAGTTTATCATTCCAGCTGTTTTTTCACTTGCAAAGAGGAAATTTCACATATGGGGGAATTGGCAAACTTGACACCACAACTGGTAAAATCAACCATCCAGCACTGGGTATTCCTTTAATATAAATATTTTTTACAACCTGCATGTCTACATTGTGGTAAACCATCCTATTAAGTATTTTCAAACAAAATTTGTCAAAGAGCCACATGCAAAGGCTTTGGTGTTAATTGTATCAGTCCAAGTATACTTGTTTGGGTGTACAGAAATTGGTTATTGCTAAAAAGAGAGATGTTGCTGAAGCTTTACATCTTGTACTCATTAGGACAAATGCAAGAACACCACATTTCAAACAATGGAAAAAGCGTGCTGATTCATTGACAAGATGATGTTCCAGCCTTGCACCCCTTGTGAATGCCTTGGGGCTTTGGGGAGCTTGCTATTTCCATGAAAACACCATGGACAATCAACAGGAAACTCGGCAACTGTTCACCAGCCTATTCACTTGTAACATAAATTGTTGTGATCATTTGATATTTGATATCCTTGAACTTCCTCTGAAGAGTCCGAGACAAAGAGCCTTGGGCAACATGTATCAGTGATAATGGGAACTGCAGATGCTGGAGAATCCAAGATAACAAAGTGTGGAGCTGGATGAACACAGCAGGCCAGGCAGCATCTTAGGAGCACAAAAGCTGATGTTTCAGGCCTAGACCCTTCATCAGAGACCACATGTATCCCTGTTCAGATATTAGTAATCAACCTGTTCAGAGATGCTGTTACTACAGTGGCACATGAACCTCAGCCCCATGGCTCAGATGTCACGACACGACCACTGTGCCACAAAAGCCCCTAAGTCTCTTTTCAGGTATTTTTTAAACATACTATTACACATCTCTGGAGCAGATAGGAGGTGAACACGGGCCTCTTGGCTCAGAGATTGGGGCACTACCACTGCATCACAACAGTCTTCCTATATCATTTCAGCTTTATTAAAGTTAAGTACATATAGGTGAAGGGCTGGGATTGGATCTATACTTAAGGAGACAACTAACAATGTAAGAGTCAAGTGAAGTCAAGCAATATATCACGTTTAATTCTGTGGAAAAAACCCAGCTCAAGTCAAGACTGGCTCAGGATGCTTCACCAACTGGCTAACATGGGTATAACAATTAGGAGAGGGAACTGAAAGGCTAGTAAAGACGAAGGAGCTTCTCTAAGGAGGACCGAAAACTCCACAAACAACGATTACCTTTGTTCATCAGTGTCTTCTTCTGCATCTTCAGGTAAATTGTGGTCCAGCAATTCTGCAGGTCCACGTAATTCCTCTTCTTTCATTTGTTGCTTTCCAAATTCTGAGGGGTAGATCTAGAGTAAATATATTTAACAATTTTAAAAACAGTTTTAGTTCCTGCTTCACTTGCTTTCCCTTTGGAGCCATCATATTCTTCAAAAATGAGTTTTTGGGAAAATAAAGCTGAGATCCTTAACAGGCATTTCACAGCAAGACAAGGATACAATACGCACATAGGGGAGGCGCTGTGTAGGTGAGTGCTAAGAGAGAGAATAAGCAGCCCTAAGATGTAGCCTAGTCTAAGGCACAAGCTGGATGTCTGTGCCTGCATGCCAAGTGCCCTTGCAGCAGCTTTTCAATACTAGGTGATGGTGCATCCTGCAATACAGGTCTGTGCTTCCTAAGAGATCTGCAGAGAGGTGCCATTATGGTGGAGATGGATTAGTAAATGTCAGATGCCAATGAGGACGGAGGGCTATGAGGGGCTGATGCCAATGGATCGTGCCCTCAGAGGCTGTTTGGTGACCCACTGCATGGAGACTCCTGGCAGCCAGTGGCAAACTGCTCTGACTTCCATGTCAGAAATACCTGATGTTTGGTTTGTTTGGCATATTTGGTGAGACAGGCAACTAAGTATCAATGAGGTGCACTGAGTTGTTAATTGTGTTGAAGGTATTATTGTCCCTGCAAGTCTGATGCATAAAAATTGCAGCAAGTTCTCCCAACATCGAGTTAGGCCTCACTGGATATCATGTGATTCTACAAATCTCGCCATTGCCCACATTGTACAGGGCCATGTAATATTTTGCTGAAAGTCTTTGTCAGAAGTGAGGCTCAGCCTTGATAAAGAGAATATGTTTATTTCACAGTACTTAATAGCTGATTACGTTCTGTTTAGATACATAAAACTTCGCACCAAACTTCAACTTGCAACTGAGAAACTGCTTACCTCCTCCCAGAATTCCCTTCTTAATGGCACTGTGGGTCAACCCACAGCAGGAGGACTGCAGCGGTTCGAGAAGGCAGCTCACCACCACCTTCTCAAGGGGCATCTAAGGATGGGCAATAAATGCTGGACCAGCCAGCAACTCCCACATCCCTCAAATAAATAATTTAAAAAGGTCCTCTAGAGGCTGATGGGCCCAGTTTATCTCGTGATCTCAAACCTTTCAGGCACTAATGACCTAATACAAGTCTTAATCCCTTATTTCTGTTCTTTTATTCCTCTTCTTCAAATACCGATCTAAATCCATCCTTTGATGTTGGAATACCCTCCTGCTTCAATCAATAATTCCACTTGTCCAATTTACAGCCTTCACAGACCTGTGGAAAAAGCCTCTCCTGCCAACTGTCTGTAATCTTGCACCTTTAAAATACTGAAGTGTTAAATATTTCAAGTGAGTTCATGCAACTAATTGCTTTAAGCAGTGACCATCATTTGCAGTTTAAAATCCAATGTATAGCACCCTCTGCTGGTTTGAAGTCCAGAAACGCTGGTTGCAATGTGGCCAATAACCCTTTCAACGAAGTGGACTTTAGAATTTGGCATTAATACAGGCAAGGGACAGGCAATGAAACTTACTTCATCACCATGAGTAATTACATTTCTCCTTTTAACTATCCGATCATGTTCAATAATTTAAAATTAAAAATCTTTTGATTTATGAAGTACAACAAAAGGAGTGCACTTAATCATGTGACAATTTGAGAGACGTCTGCTCTCCTTTCCTGTCAATGAAAGGCAAAATGAAAATAAAATACGCAAGAAAGGGCCCAAAATCCCAAAAAGCAGAAGACACCGTTTGAACGGTTGTTCTCTGTTGGTGCGGGAAGTAATCTGTTGAACAGAAATGGGTCACTGTGTGCACGTTAGAAGAGGAAACTTTGCCAAGGGCATGACCCCATACAGACACACCGGGAGCTACTCTGCGGTCAGAAATATCCAATGTGTTTAGTTAATTCATCCATCCATGAGAAATTTTCTTTCAAATGATAAACTGGTGTGAATCGTTGGTTTGGTCCAAGATAGAACTCTGCATCCAATTCTGAGCATCAAGGACAGTAGGTCCTGAAGCAGTGCAGATAAACTTGCTGGAAGTATATCAAAGATGTAACTCCAGTAATGTGAAGGTTTAGAAACGTTGATCATGTTATTGACTCAGATTTACAGAGACGTACAGCAAGGAAACAGATCTTTCAGTCCATGCCGACCAGATATCCAAGATAATTCTAGTCCCATTTGCCAGCATTTGGCCCATATCCCTCTAGACCCTTCCTTTTCATACACTAATCCACATGGCCTTTTAATTGCTGTAATTGTACCAGCCTCCATCACTTCCTCTGGCAACTCCAACCCCCTCTGCATAAAAAAGTTGCCCCTTTGGAACTTTTATATTTTTCCCGTCTCACCTTAAATCTATGCTGGGTAGTTTTGGACTCCTCCATCCCAGGGAAGAGACCTTGACTATTCACCCTATCAGTGTCCCTCATTATTTTATAGACTTCTATAAGGTCACCCCTCCGCCTCCGACACTCCAGGGAAAATAGACCCAGCCTATTCAGCCTCTCCCTACAGCTTGAACCTTCCAACCCTGGCAACATCTTGTAAAACTTTTCTGAACCCTTTCAAATTTCACAACATCCTCCTTATAACAAGGAGATCGCGCAGTATTCCAAAAGTGGCCTAACCAATGTCCTGTACAGCCACAACATGACCTTCCAACTCCAATACTCAATGCACTGATCAATAAAGGCAAGCATTCCAAAATGCTTCTTCACTATCTTGTCTAGCTGTGACTCCACTTTCAAGGAACTATGAACCTGCACTCCAAGGTCTCTCTGCTCAGCAACACTCCCCAGGACCTTATCATTAAGTGTATAAGTCCTGCCCTGATTTGCCTTTCCAAAACACAGCTCAATTATTTATCTCAATTAAACTCCATCTGTCACTCCTCGGCTCATTGGCCCATCTGATCAAGATCCCGTTGTATTTTCAGGTAAACTTCTTTCTGTCCACTACACCTCCAGTATTGGTGTAATCTGCAAACTTAACTGACCGTATTTCCTATGTTCACATCCAAATCATTTATATAACTGACAAAAAGCAGTGGACCCAGCACCTATCCTTGTGGCACACCACTGGTCACAGACCTCCAGTCTGATACGCTACCCTCTACCACCACCCTCTGTCTCCTACCTTTGAGCCAGTTCTGTATCCAAATGACTAGGTCTCCCTGTATTCCATGTGATCTAACCTTGCTAACCAGTTTACCATGAGGAACCTTGTTGAATATCTTCCTGAAGTCCATACAGATCATGTCCATCACTCTGCCCTCATCAATCCTCTTTGTTACTGCTTCATAAAAACTCAGTCAAATTAGTAAGAATGATTTCCCACACACAAAGCCATGCTGACTAAGCCTGATCAGCCCCCATCTTTCCAAATATATGTCAGTCCTGTCTGTCAAGATCCCATCCAACAATCTGCACTCAACTGATGTCAGGCTCACAGGTCTATAGCTCCTTGGCTTTTCCTCAACACCTTTCTTAAATAGTGGCACCATGTTAGCCAAACGCCAGTCTTCTGGCACCTCACCTGTGGCTATTGATGATACGAATATCTCAGCAAGAGGCTCAGCAAACACGTCCCTAGCTCCCCACAGAGTTGTAGGGTACACCTGATCAGATTCTGTGGGTTTACCCACCTTTATGTTTTTTAAGCCATCCAACACCACCACCTCTGTAATATGGACACTTTTCAAGATGTTGCTATTTATTTCCCATGTTCTCTATCTTCCATTTTCTTCTCCACAGTTATCACTGATGCAAAATACTCATTTAGTAACTTGCCCCATCTCCTGCTGTTCCACATATAGGTGGCCTCACTGATCTTTAGGGGGACCTATTATTTAGATTAGATTCCCTACAGTGTGGAAACAGGCCCTTCGGCCCAACAAGCCCACACCGCCCCTTGAAGCATCCCACCCAGACCCATCCCCCTATAACCCACTCACCCCTGAACACTATGGGCAATTTAGAATGGCCAATCCACCTAGCCTGCACATCTTTGGACTGCACTTCATTATCTCCCTACTTACCCTTTTGTACTCAATATACTTATAAATTCCCTTTAGATTCTCCTTAATCCCATTTGCCAAAGCTATCTCACATCCCCTGTTTGCCCTCCTGATTTCCCTCTTAAGTATACTCCCTCTGCCTTTATACTCCTCTAGGGATTTACTCAATCTCTGCTGTCTATACCTGGCATGTGTTTCCTTCCTCTTCTTGACCAAAAACTCAATTTCTCTGGTCATCTAGCATTCCCTACACTTATCAACCTTGCCCTTCACCCTAACTGGAACATACTGTCTCTGGATTCTCGTTACTGCATTTTTGAAGGTTTCCCATTTTCTAGCTGTCCCTTTACCTGTGAACATGCTGTACCCCACCAACAATTTTTGGAAGTTCTTGCCTAATAACTTCAAAATTGGCCTTCTTCCAATTTAGAACTTTAACTTTTAGATTTGTGTAAGTCAATGGGGTCAAGGGAAGATTTAAAAGAAGTGCCTAAAATTATGATGGTTTTAAGGAAATAAAGACAGGGTTTCCACTGGCAGGAACGCAGGTAATCACTGAACACATATTTAAGAAGCAGTGCAAGGGATCAGGTTTTGTTTAAAAAAAGGACACATTTCCTGACACTATACACTAAGACGGGTGGTCTGTACATTTGACACCATCAATGGGTCACCACCCAGCTTGGACGTACAACCTTGGCTCTGGGGTCACAGGTCAAAGAGTTCTTTCCTCCATCTCTGGGCATCATATCTTCTTGACTCAACATTGTAAGATGTATTTACTGACGAAACAACCAGGGAAACAGCATTTTTACCCAGTTTGGCCACCACCAACTTACTGAAACAAACAATTACATGCTGTGTCGCTAGCAGTGACATCAAAGGCTGCATGACTGCACAGGCGGTGATGCAAGTACAGCTTATTCTTAAAGGCTGCAAGGTGATATGGCTTACAGCGTTCTGATTGAAAGGGTACTGGAAGCAGATTTGAAGGTAACAATTAAAAGGGAATTGGATAAATATTTAAGAGAAGGTTTACTGTACTGTGCAATCAGCCCATTTTGTCAATGCTGGCTCTCTGTTCAGTTAATCCCACTTTCGCCTTGTTTTCCTGGTAGCCGAGCGCATTGTTTCTGTTCAGATAATTATCCAATTTCCTTTTTGAAAGCCACAATGGAAACTGTCTCCTCCACACTCTCATGCATTGCTTTGTAGAATCTAACCACTTGCTGTGTAAATACAAGAAATATGGTTTCCCTCTGTATCATCTTTTGCTATTTGCTTTAAATATACTTATAACGCTGTGGCAATAAAGCAGTGGAATGGAACTAATTGTTTAGCTCTTTGGCACAGACACCATGGGCTGATGGCCTTATTTAGGGCTATGATTTATTTATCAGGGTAGAATGGTTATGAATAAAGATGGCAACAGTTTAGAATGGAATAGAGATTTCCTTCTGCCCCTTATTCTGAGATGCACAATGCCATCTGAACTCTGCCAAGCAGCACCTATGATTTCCTTGTTAAATACTTCATAATATTAGCTTAGCATGGGTTTTTTTAAAATTTACTCCAATTCTAACCATTCTTGAGCAAAAATAATCTTAGACTGCTCTTTCACACATTTTATCTGTGTATTTCTTGGAAATGAAACCATTCCATGAGGAGTAACCAGAAAGTAGCACGACATTTACCAAGTTCACAACAGCAAACTGCTAATTCGTAACACGCACAGAAGATAAAGCCACAAGGCCAGCTTATACCTCCGTACCACAATTACATGGAGGGAGAAAAATGCAGAGTTATTGTGGCTGTCTGACAATGCAGATGAACTTCCCAATATTCAAGTTCCTTGCTGCAGACCCCACCACACTCGTGACACCAAGTTAAACATTTGCATGAGTTTTCCCTTCTTTATTATTCAATGGAAATGCCACGGCAACATTCCAAATCCACAACGAGTGGATACCACAGCAATTTAAAGACAGAAAACAGCTGGTTTAGCCCAGTGCTTCACACTAGCTACACTAATCCATGTTCACATTCTAAAATATTGTGATTTCTGATCACTACCGCCAAAAACAGCTCTGTCAAAACTTGTGTGTTCACCTCTTCCTGTGTCCAATTTTTAAAATTGACATTTTCTTCTAAATGCTGCTCCCTGCATTATGCAAATGTTCCCCACTGCCAGGGAACAGTTTCTCATGCCTCTGATTATTGTTCTCCTATTTAGTGGAGGTAAGAAGAATGCAGTTATTGCCAGAAATTGCAAGATTTAAGATAAGCCCAAATCCTATCGCTACTCAGTGCGTACAGTTAGACGACCAACGAACAAGTGCCTTTCCATTGTCACAAAAAAATCATATTAGCAAAAGCAGTTTGATGCTTACTTTCCATTAAAGTTGCTTTAGATTAAACATGGAAAACAAAGGACACTGTTGGCGATCCTCATTCAAAACTCCATTCTCTAGGACCCGAACGCCTCCATCACCTAGTCTGAGATTAAATTAGTCTGTTTGGAACCTTGGTGTCACATTTGATAATGAAATGAGTTTTCAACCTTGTAATGGTGCCATCACTAAGGCTGCTTATTTTCACTTTTCATTGCCGCAGTTGACCCACTGCAGGGCTTCTGCAAATGAACTCTCATTCTTGCCTTCTGAGGAAGAATCACCGGACCCGGAACGTTAACTCTGTTTTTTTCCTACATAGATGCTGCCAGACTTGCTGAACTTTTCCAGCAGCTTTATTTTTGTTCTTGATTTATAGCGACCGCTTTCAGTTTTTATTCTCATTCTTACCTTTCTTATCTGTACAGTTGAATGTTCCAATGCATAATTGGATGGTTTGCTATCATTAACCTCCCATATCCCATCAATTGCCCATTTATTAACACATATCAAGTCCTGTTCCCTACTACTCCTGCGCTTGATGTCCTACAATGGATCCAGTCAGGCAACCAAAATTCTCATCCTGGTTTTCAAAGCCATTCATGGCCTCTTTCTTTTCTCTGTCCTGTGAGCCTCAGACACCTGCAATCCTCTAATGACAATCTGACCATCCCCAATGCTATTGAGTCCACCACTGATGTTTGTCCTAAGCCCTAAGTTTTTGAATTCTCTCCATAAACCTCTTCACTTCTCTAGATCACTTTGCTCATTTAACACACTTCTTAAAACTCACCTCTTTGAGCAAGTTTAAAAAACTGGGTGGAAAAAACATGGAAAACTTTTAAAAAGCTCACCTTCACAGACAAGACAGCACCTCCTTGGGGGATGAACGAATTGAACAATACCAACAGATCATTTGCCTTTATTTTATCCCAGTCTATGTTGCAAACCGCTAATCGTTGACTGATCTATGAGGCAAAGTAGGATGTGTTATTGGAATCTTGTGAAAAATCAGCACCCCAACTTTTCAAGCAATTTCATCAAAAGTTAATGATATAATAATAAGATATGATCTGAAAATCATAATGTTTATATTTAAGACCCAAGTGATCAAATGGGAAAAGAAACACAACTGAGCGATGTACCTTGTCTGCACGTGGAGCACTCTTAGCAAGTTCTCCCCATTCGTGTTCAATTTCTGGGAGCTTTGAAGACGGATCATCAAAATAGTCATCATCATCAGAGCTCGTTTCAACATTCCCTTTACCCCTGGCTAAATCAGGACCACTGTCACTATCAGTGTCTTCCTCAGATAATTCCTCGTCATCTTCACTGTCTCCAGTTTCTTCACCTTCCTCCTCCTGACTCTGGCCATCTGACCCTGAAGATCTTGTCTCGAAGCAGCTGCCTTCACCCCGATTGCTATCACTGCTTTCTGAAATGTAAAAACAATTACAGGTGTTTTCATTTTTAAAGAAGGTATAGATCTGTTTTCCAAACAACCATCTATGAAAATAAAATGATGAGACGACGTCCTTGACACAACGGTTGAAAAAATTGGAAGCAGACTGGGAAGAGTCAACATTTTAGGTCTATACTCTTCAGCAGAACATTTGCCAAGGTTATTCACACAAAACCTGATTTGCGGTCTTCAAGGGTGCCAATTAGTGCACTACAGCTTCTCCAGTTTCTTTCACGATGCCAGTGTTTAGAATATTTTGTTTTTTATTTGCATTGGATAGGTCCCATTCCCTTCAAAACTACTTAATAAAAAGATTTGAAAATACTTCTAAAACTCGAGCAGCTCAGAGAGAATTCAATTGACATTCTTCAAGTCTGGTTTAATCCCTCATGTTTACAAATGGAAATTATTTTTCCATGAGCTTTAATTTTCCACCGTAACCTTTGATGTGGCACTTAATCAAAGCCTTTTGGAAATCTGAGTGTGGTGTATCCACTGGTTCCACTGGCTTCATTGCTCAGACCTTTGAGTGTGGGACTTGGGACGTCATATTGAAGTTGTACAGGGCATTGGTGAGGTCTCTTCTGGAGGACTGTGTACAGTTCTGATCACCCTGGTATAGGAAGGATACTATCAGGATGTTGCTGGGAATAGAGAGTTTGAACAATGAAAATAGGCTGGAACATTTTTTTGCTGGAGTATAATAGTTGGTTGAGGGTGACCTTATAGAGGTTTACAAAATCATGAGGGGCAAAGATAAAGTGAACAGCAGGTGCCTTATCCCTTAGGTGGGGAGTTCAAAGCCAGGGGGCGTAATTTTAAAGTGAGAAGAGAAAGATTTTAAAAAGGACGTGTAGAATGAACTACCAGAGGAAGTCGGGGATGTAGGTACAGTCACATTTAAAAGACATTTGGAAAAGTACATGAATAGGAAAGGTTTGGAGGGCTACGAGCCAAATGCAGGCAGATGGGACTAGTTTAGTTTGGGATTATGGTCAGTGTGGACTATTTGGACCCAAGGGTCTATTTCCATGCTGTATGACTCCATATGACTCAACTGTTACATATATTTTACCTTCTAGAACTATAAACTGAAATGGAAGCTGTACTGCTAAAAATCTGAAATACCAGGAGAGTTCAGCAATTTGGAAAACAATCAAGTTGTGCACATTTTCACAGGCTGTGAAAGAGAATGTTGCTTTTTGACGCATCGCGACTTTGAGACATAGTGGCATTAAGTGTCTTTGAGTTAAGGAAAGTTTGTTTGTTACAGAGCAAAAAGCACAAGAGAAACAAGAGACATCCAGAGCTTGTGAAACGAACATCTCTCTCTCTCTCTCTCTCTCATCCTTTCTCTATGTGGGGAAACACAAAAACAAAGAAAGCTTGAAATAGAATTCTAACAAGAAATGACCTACGTCTGAAAGATTAACTATTCAAGTGAAGAAATTAGCGTGAACTTAGTTAAGTGCTCTGCTATTACATTTTTTTAAATAGTAGCTTCTAACGTGGGAAGAGTATGCCAATAATCGTGCCCCACAGTTCCCCAAGCCGTCACAAATGTATAAACCGTGTAGTTAACGTTAGGTAGCCTGTATATCATTCCCACGTATCTTCTTGCCTTCATCAGTTCTCATGTCTACCCAAACCATTTTCATGTTCCATCACGTAACCTGACCCTGCGTAGGTCAATAAAAACTGAAAGAACTGCAAATTCTGTAAACCAGAAACAGAAATTGCTGGAAAATCTCAACAGGTCTGGCAGCATCTGTGGAGAAACCCTGTAGCCTTCTGGACTCAATATCGAGTTTATTAACTTTAGGACTTGAGCTCTCTCGTGTCCTTACTCTAGTCCCAACACACCAGGCCTGGTTAACCCAGTCTGTGATCACACACAATCCATTATTAACCACTAACATTCTCCATTAATAGCTACTCACCTTCCTGGACAGATTGTTATCCACTCCTTTGTCTGTCCAACTGTTCCTTTGTCTCTTTGGGCTCTATCCTCACATAACGTTTACTCCTTACCCCCTCCCCCCCACCTGATCTTCTGCATATAAACCAACACTTTCCTAGCTACCATCAGTTCTGAGGAAGGGTCACTGGAGCTGAAACATTAACTCTGATTTCTCTCCACTAATGCTGTCAGACTTGCTGAGTATTTCCAGCAATTTCTGTTTTTGATCCTGAACACAGGTTTTCTCTTTTTATTATGTTAGTACGCACTAACTAACAGAGCCACCCCTCCATCTTTTCCTTCTGTTCCTTCTTAAAAGCACTGTACCCTTCAAAGTTCACGCCCCAATCAATATCATCCTGCAGCCATGTCTCTCTGTTATGGCTACCAGGTCATATTTTATTTACTTCTATTTGCAGTCCTAGTTAATCTGTTTCATTTTGAATGCTACATGCATTCAGACACAGAGTTTTCATTTTAACTTTTTTGTAATTTCTAGACTTATCTATTGCTTTACTCTTAGAGTTGTACTCTCTATCCCTTCTTATCACAGTCTATCATTTTCTGTATTAATACATTTTTGTTTTGCCTATAATTTAGCACACCTATCCAATTTGATCCCTTGCCCCGTCAACTTAGTTTATAATTCTTTCTGCCTCCCTAGTTACCCAGCACACATGAACACTGGCTCTAGCATGGTTCAGATGCACACTATTGCAAAAGAACAGATCCTGAAAGTATCTTAGTACTCAACTAATTCTGGTAATTTGAGCCGTCATTGAAGGCTACATCAGTATGAAGCTGCCTCAAAAATCAAAGTTGCTGTTGAAACACACTCTGCTCTTTTCCAAAAACAGTCCGAAGCCTTTTATGTCTATGAAGGCACAGATATGTTTTTGGGGAGATGGGGCCTGACAGACTGTACTCCAGCAATGCCACATTCCCTTAACACAACACTGGAATGTCAAGATAATAAAATGTGAGGCTGGATGAACACAGCAGGCCAAGCAGCATCTCAGGAGCACAAAAGCTGACGTTTCGGGCCCAGACCCTTCATCAGAGAGGGGGATGGGGAGAGGGAACTGGAATAAACAGGGAGAGAGGGGGAGGCGGACCGAAGATGGAGAGTAAAGAAGATAGGTGGAGAGAGTGTAGGTGGGGAGGGAGGGAGGGGATAGGTCAGTCCAGGGAAGACGGACAGGTCAAGGAGGTGGGATGAGGTTAGTAGGTAGCTGGGGGTGCGGCTTGGGGTGGGAGGAAGGGATGGGTGAGAGGAAGAACCGGTTAGGGGGGCAGAGACAGGTTGGACTGGTTCTGGAATGTCAGGTTGGCATATGCACTGAGCTCTGTAGTGAACCCACAATCCTCTGACTCACAGTAATGAGTGTAACCAACTCAATCAAGCTTAAACTTGTAACCAGGTCTCAAAAATCAACACAAAGATGTTGATAAGAAACTCAATGCCAAAAGTTGATGCAAAGAAGCTCATAGTCAAGCATAAATTAAATTTCAAAATGCAGAACATGAGTGCAGCGTGGAGTTACACCAGAATGATAACTGGACATGAAGGGATTAATTGTGAGGAGAGACTGTACAAATCAGGTTGGTGTTCCTTGGGTCGAAAGTTTTCAAGACATTAATGGGAAAAGACTGGGTAGATTGAGAAAAACCATTTCTGCTGACTGGGGAATCTAGGCTTAGGGGGCAGATTCAACAGGAGGAGGCTTTACCTTTCAGCACAGAAATGAAGAAACGCTTCCACATGCAAAGGCTGGCAGGAATTTGGAACTTCTTTCTGCAAATAGCTATTGATGCTAGAGATAATGGGAACTGCAGATGCTGGAGAATTCCAAGATAATAAAATGTGAGGCTGGATGAACACAGCAGGCCAAGCAGCATCTCAGGAGCACAAAAGCTGACGTTACGGGCCTAGACCCTTCATCAGAGAGGAGGATGGGAAGAGGGAACTGGAATAAATAGGGAGAGAGGGGGAGGCGGACCGAAGATGGAGAGTAAAGAAGATAGGTGGAGAGAGTATAGGTGGGGAGGTAGGGAGGGGATAGGTCAGTCCAGGGAAGACGGACAGGTCAAGGAGGTGGGATGAGGTTAGGAGGTAGATGGGGGTGCGGCTTGGGGTGGGAGGAAGGGATGGGTGAGAGGAAGAACAGGTTAGGGAGGCAGAGACAGGTTGGACTGGTTTTGGGATGCAGTGGGTGGGGGGGAAGAGCTGGGCTGGTTGTGTGGTACAGTGGGGGGAGGGGACGAACTGGGCTGGTTTAGGGATGCAGTAGGGGGAGATTTTGAAACTGGTGAAGTCCACATTGATACCATTAGGCTGCAGGGTTCCCAGGCGGAATATGAGTTGCTGTTCCTGCAACCTTCGGGTGGCATCGTTGTGGCACTGCAGGAGGCCCATGATGGACATGTCATCTAGAGAACGGGAGGGGGGGTGGAAATGGTTTGCGACTGGGAGGTGCAGTTGTTTGTTGCGAACTGAGCGGAGGTGTTCTGCAAAGCGGTCTCCAAGCCTCCGCTTGGTTTCCCCAATGTAGAGGCAGCCACACCGGGTACAATGGATGCAGTATACCACATTGGCAGATGTGCAGGTGAACCTCTGCTTAATGTGGAATGTCATCTTGGGGCCTGGGATAGGGGTGAGGGAGGAGGTGTGGGGGCAAGTGTAGCATTTCCTGCGGTTGCAGGGGAAGGTGCCGGGTGTGGTGGGGTTGGAGGGCAGTGTGGAGCGAACAAGGGAGTCACGGAGAGAGTGGTCTCTCCGGAAAGCAGACAGGGGTGGGGATGGAAAAATGTCTTGGGTGGTGGGGTCGGATTGTAGATGTCGAAAGTGTCGGACGATGATGCGTTGTATCCGGAGGTTGGTAGGGTGGTGTGTGAGAACGAGGGGGATCCTCTTAGGGCGGTTGTGGCGGGGGCGGGGTGTGAGGGATGTGTTGCGGGAAATACGGGAGACGCGGTCAAGGGCATTCTCGATCACTGTGGGGGGTAAGTTGCGGTCCTTAAAGAACTTGGACATCTGGGATGTGCGGGAGTGGAATGTCTTATCGTGGGAGCAGATGCGGCGGAGGCGGAGGAATTGGGAATAGGGGATGGAATTTTTGCAGGAGGGTGGGTGGGAGGAGGTGTATTCTAGGTAGCTGTGGGAGTCGGTGGGCTTGAAATGGACATCAGTTACAAGCTGGTTGCCTGAGATGGAGACTGAGAGGTCCAGGAAGGTGAGGGATGTGCTGGAGATGGCCCAGGTGAACTGAAGGTTGGGGTGGAAGGTGTTGGTGAAGCGGATGAACTGTTCGAGCTCCTCTGGGGAGCAAGAGGCGGCGCCGATACAGTCATCAATGTACCGGAGGAAGAGGTGGGGTTTGGGGCCTGTGTAGGTGCGGAAGAGGGACTGTTCCACGTAACCTACAAAGAAGCAGGCATAGCTGGGGCCCATGCGGGTGCCCATGGCCACCCCCTTAGTCTGTAGGAAGTGGGAGGAGTCAAAAGAGAAGTTGTTGAGGGTGAGGACGAGTTCAGCTAGGCGGATGAGAGTGTCGGTGGAGGGGGACTGGTCGGGCTTGCGGGACAGGAAGAAGCGGAGGGCCTTGAGGCCATCTGCATGCGGAATGCAGGTGTATAGGGACTGGACGTCCATGGTGAATATGAGGTGTTGGGGGCCAGGGAATTGGAAGTCGTGGAGGAGGTGGAGGGCGTGTGTGGTGTCACGGACGCAGTGATCGAGAACGCCCTTGACCGCGTCTCCTGTATTTCCCGGAAATGAGGATCCCCCTCATTCTCACACACCACCCCACCAACCTCCGGATACAACGCATCATCCTCCGACACTTCCGCCATCTACAATCCGACCCCACCACCCAAGACATTTTTCCATCGCCACCCCTGTCTGCTTTCCGGAGAGACCACTCTCTCCGTGACTCCCTTGTTCGCTCCACACTCCCCTCCAACCCCACCACACTCGGCACCTTCCCCTGCAACCGCAGGAAATGCTACACTTGCCCCCACACCTCCTCCCTCACCCCTATCCCAGGCCCCAAGATGACATTCCACATTAAGCAGAGGTTCACCTGCACATCTGCCAATGTGGTATACTGCATCCATTGTACCCGGTGCGGCTTCCTCTACATTGGGGAAACCAAGCGGAGGCTTGGAGACCGCTTTGCAGAACACCTCCGCTCAGTTCGCAACAAACAACTGCACCTCCCAGTCGCAAACCATTTCCACTCCCCCTCCCATTCTCTAGATGACATGTCCATCATGGGCCTCCTGCACTGCCACAATGATGCCACCTGAAGGTTGCAGGAACAGCAACTCATATTCCGCCTGGGAACCCTGCAGCCTAATGGTATCAATGTGGACTTCACCAGTTTCAAAATCTCCCCTTCCCCTACTGCATCCCTAAACCAGCCCAGTTCGTCCCCTCCCCCCACTGCACCACACAACCAGCCCAGCTCTTCCCCTCCACCCACTGCATCCCAAAACCAGTCCAACCTGTCTCTGCCTCCCTAACCAGTTCTTCCTCTCACCCATCCCTTCCTCCCACCCCAAGCCACACCCCCATCTACCTATTGACCTCATCCCACCTCCTTGACCTGTCAGTCTTCCCTGGACTGACCTATCCCCTCCCTACCTCCCCACCTATACTCTCCTCTCCACCTATCTTCTTTTCTCTCCATCTTCGGTCCGCCTCCCACTCTCTCCCTATTTATTCCAGTTCCCTCTCCCCATCCCCCTCTCTGATGAAGGGTCCAGGCCCGAAACGTCAGCTTTTGTGCTCCTGAGATGCTGCTGGGCCTGCTGTGTTCATCCAGCCTCACATTTTATTAGCTTATGATGCTAGATCAGTTGTTAATGTTGAAGTCTACTGACAGAATTGTGTTAACCAAATTATACACAATATGGGCTAAAAAGGGGGTGTTAGGTTGCAGATCAGCCTTGTTCTCACTGGCTAGTGAAACGGGATCCAGGGGAGTGGTTCTTTCATCATGTTCCCATGCACAAAACCACCCAAATCAATAACAAAGGCGTTGAATGTTTACCCAAGTGTCAACAGCGTACATGTCACATACAACAAAGCTTCAAAAGAAAAATGTAAACAAACAAATTGAACTAAAGAAATCGAGATTCCCACAGGATCCAGCACAGTCGAAGGAAAACTCAAAAATTCCAGGGAAGTCACATACCACATTCAATTTCACTTTCTGAAGAACTCCGACTCGTTAAACTTCTTTCTTGATTCCTCACTTCTAATTTTTTCCCCTTGTGTTGATTTGTGTTGACATTTTTCCTCAGTTGTTTCTTTTGGATAGACAGGGATTGCTCCTGTTTTACACTTATCTGCTTCATCTCCTCATCGCTTTCAGCACCATCATCTCTAACAGCACACTTCCCACCTGCTGTCCTTTTAAGCTTTTCCGCTTTAACCAATGTCTTTGCAGCCACTGCAACAGGATCATCCATTAATTTTTCAGTTTCCAGCTCTTTCCCCAGGTCCTGCCTCGCAAGACCGTCCACATTGGATTTGAAAAATGTCCCATGTTTTCCCTTCTTTTTGTCCATCGTGCTGCCTTTTGCATCTTTCTCAGGACCACCTTTTGCTCCCTGTTTCAGTTTTTTCTTAACTTTTCCTTTCCTTTTCTCCTTCACGTCTTCACTTTCACCCAGGTCAGAGTCCTCAGAGTCCAGGTCATAAAATCGCTTCAGGTCCTCTGTAGTGCTGTGGTTGATTGGTCTTCCTCTCTTGTCCATTGTATAATTCAGTTTGAACTTCTTGTCATGAAACATTCCCTGAAATCTCTTATCAATCTTGATCTTGCGTTCCTTGTCAGGCATCTCCCAGAACCTGGGGTCAGTCATCACCTGACTGAAGCGTCCGTCGTTCATGATTTCCTGCGATCTTGACGTCATTTTCACCGAATCTTCCAACTTAATAAAACTGCAACAACAAAAGTACAACTTTCAATTTATGAAGTATCTGAGAGAAAAGAAGGACACGTTGAAACACGTGTAGATCAAAAGTGACGTGGTTATGTTACGCGCTGAGACGGAGATTTTCTGAACTATTACTCACTTAAATACAAACATACAAATTCAAGGAGAAGGCCATTCAGCCCTGCTCCACCATTCAACAATATCATAGCTGATCCGGTTGTAACCTCAAATCCAGATTCCCTTGATAACCTTTCACTCTGTAAAAACTGATTGATTTCCAGCATCCGCCATTCTGAGACAAAAACAGAAATTGCTGGAAAAGCTCAGCAGATCTGGCAGTATCTGTGAATAGAAGTCAGAGTTAACATTATGGTATAACTCTGATTTCTCTCCACAGATGCTGCCAAACCTGCTGAGCTTTTCCAGCAATTTCTATTTTGTCTCTAACCTTTCACCCCCTTGCTTTACAAGAATCTACCTACCTCTGCCCTAAAAATACTCAAAGGCTCTACTTCTTTCACCTTTCCCTAAAAGACCCATGACCGTCCATGAGAAACTGTTTCACCAATTTCTGTTTCAAATGGGTGACCCCTGATCATTAGACAACTCTTGAGGAATAAACATATTTTCCTCTGCCCTTACAGAACCTTCCATTACATTCCAAATGAGGACAGGTAATCCACTACCAAGTCTTTACATCGTGCGGTCCCTTTGACAATATTAAAAAGTCGGCTAAAATGAGATTATTTGCTTTAAGCTCTACAGTGCCTCATAATTTAATCTGGAACTTGCCTTGTGTAGAATCACTGTTGTTAGCTTGTCCTCCCAACATTCAGTCCATGACTTGTTGAATTGGAACATCTACTGCTGAGGTCCAGTTTGCAATACTTCAAATGCCCACACCACCCAGAAGCAGCTCTGCTGTGGCTGTGATATTTATGAGACAGTTACTGTTGAAAACGCCAAAGAAATATTCCCAAAAAGGAGTCTTCTTGACAAATACTCCACTGATCTATGAGGGGAGACAAAACTAGCAACTGCCCATTGATATTAAAGCAACAAGCGCTGTTGCTCTGAAACTAAATGATTATCAAAATTGGAAATGTAGACAGAAATGCTAGAAATACTCAGCAGGTCAGGTAGCATCGATGAGGAGAGAACCACAACTCACCGGTTTTAATAAAATATCATCAATCTGAATTGTTAACTCTCTTTCTCGCTTCACTGATGTTACCTGACCTGCTGAAAATTTGCTAATGTTTTTGGTATTGATTGTTTTTTTGTACTGTTGGTCATTGGCTATAATTGGAGCTGGAACAACATTTGATGGTTTCTCTGTTACAGAACAAACTATTCCGTTAATTCTCCAGTGTAAAATTTGGGATTGCCTTGTCAAATCATGTTCTGCTTATTTTATATTAACTATTGCTCTCATGACCCTTATGAGATGCAGGAATTGACCATTTCCATCATCCACTCCTGCCTTAGCATATCCTCACCTATGCTCTCCCTACCTCCGGGCCTAACTGTTCCCAATGCACACCTAACCAACCTTCCAGCTCTTCTAAGTAGCTGCTCCTACCAGGCCTGCTATCAATGGCACGTTATGATCCTCCTTCCAACTCCAGCTTCACACACCTGCAATTGATCTACGCCATCCATCTTCTAACTATGCCTTGGCTTATGCGTCTTTCTGCTGCCCTTGAGGAGCAAGCTTGGTAGCTTCTCAGTTCAGATTAAGGCACCAAAATGCCAATATTTACCTCATGTCAATTTTTTTTAAAAGAGTTCCTTTAGCTCTTGCAGTTCCAAGTGCCTCTTCATTTATCTGACGGTCAGTACAGGGTATTTTTAACAAACACCTCAGCACCCACATTTCAAAGGCTCAAAGAATTCCTCAACAACGTGAAGGACACCCGGATAGAAGAGGACTGGGTGATGATATCCTTCAACGTAACAGCACCATTTACATCCATAAACATCAATCTAGCCAAAGAATCAGCTGCCACACTGCTGAACAAATCAAGTAAGCAGACAACCCAGGACACCACCAACATCAAAAAGGACACCACCATGAAACTACTAGATCTGCACCTCACGATCTACATCACCTTCAACGACAGCACATACAAAGAAAAAAACGGAACACCAATGGGATCCTCAATATCAGGACTGATTGCAGAAGCAGTAATGCAAAGATTAAAATGGACAGCACCATTATACAATCAAACTTTGGGACCGATATGTAGATGATACCTTCATGATTATCAAATGCACAAAACTAGAAGAAACCACTGACACATAAACAACATCCTCATCGGGATAAAATTCACAAAAGACAATGACAACAACAATGGACTACCCTTCCTGGACATAATAGTAGAATGCAAAAACAGCAAGGAACTCTAGACTATTGTATATGGAAAGACCACACATACAGACCAGATACTCAACTACACGAGCAACCACCCCAACACCCACAAACAGAGTGGCATCACGACACTATGTAAACGAGCCACGACACAGCAACCTGGAAATATGCAAAGCAGAACAGGAACACCCATACGGAGCCTTCAAAAGGAATGGATACTCAAAAAGCACAATCTGCTACTACCTCCGAGACAGACCAGAACAGGAAGACACAACACGGCCAGACTCTCAAATCACCCTACCACACATCAAGGACATTTCAGAGATGACCAGCAGAGTTCTTAGACCCCGACGAATCACGGCAGCCCAAACTGACAACCACCCTACGACAGCTACTGACGAACTTAATGGATCCCATACCCAAAACCAGCAAAACCAACGTACTATACAAAGTAAAAACCAAAAGAACTGCGGCTGCTGTAAATCAGGAACAAAAACAAAATTGTTGGGAAAGCCCAGCAGGTCTGGCAGCATCCGTGAACGAAAAAAACAGAGTTAACGTTTCAGGTCCGAGGAAGAGTCACTGGACCAGAGAAGTTAACTCTGTTTTTTCCTTTCACAGATGCCACCAGGCCTGCTGTACTATACAAAATAGCATGTAAGGACTGTGAGAAACACTACTTAGGCCAAGCCGAAAGAAAACTGACAATAAGGAATATACACACACCAACTAGCCACCAAGAGACATGACCAATTCTCATTTGCCTCACTACACACAGACGAGGGACACAAATTCAACTGGGACAACACAGCGATAATCACACAAGCCAAACAGAGACACGCCAGGGAATTCCTGAAGGCCTGGTATTCCAACCGGAACTCCACCAACAAGCACACTGATTTAGGTCCTGTGTACAAACTACTGAGAAACAGAACTGGAAACAAAACCAACCATCCCAGCAAACTGAGGGAGATAAATAACAAGCAGGACAGAACACCGATGCTTCACCAGAGGCACACCGACGATGTTACCTAGCAGGGTGAAGAAACGTTTGCAACCAAACCCACCAGCTCAGTGAGCATGTCTACAACCTTATCCTTGACTATCTCTACCCTTTTCTAATTTCTGAATTGCATCTGCTATCTTGTTATTATTCATTCAAAACAATTTACAAATTCTTCCAGTCTAACACCACCCACTTCAACCTTCGTATTAATGTCTAAAATTAAGATCATTCAAAATTCTACTCCCATGTCCATATTGTTGTTTTATGTCTGAAGGTGACACTTTCAGTTACACCATCATTTTCACACGTAACCTGAGAGTAAAAAAATCTTATACTCCATCTTACCCCCGGGTCACTTGAAGCATGAGATTCTTCTGCAAACTTGTCTAATGTTACAATTAATAGCTTAATTTGCATACTTAGGCGTGAATGTAATGTTTATACATAGTGTTTGAGTTACAGGGAGAGGCGAGGTAGGCTGGGGCTTTTCCCCCCAGAGTGTCAGTGGCTGAGGGGGTGACATTATTGAGGTTTATTACATCAAGAGGGGCATGGATTAGGTAAATAGCCAAAGTCTTTATATTTTACCCTAGAGGGTATGGGTTTATGAAGGGAAATATTGTAAAGGGACCAGAGGGATAACTTTTTCACACAGAAGATGGTGCGTGTATGGAATGAGCTGCCCGTGGAAGTGATGGAAGCTGATACAATTACAACATTTAAAAGGCATCTGGATGTGTACATAATAAGGCGGCTTGAGAGGGATATGGCCAAATGCTGACAAATGGGACGAGGTCAGATTGGGATATCTGGTCGGGAGGGACGAGTCGGATTGAAGAATCTGCTTCCGTGCTGTATGACCCTATGATAGTTAGAGTAAATGTCTGTTCGAATCTTCAACATCATCATATCCACAGCCAGTTCTTCTATTTTGCAGAG
The DNA here is from genome assembly GCF_030684315.1 of Stegostoma tigrinum. Lineage (NCBI taxonomy): Eukaryota > Metazoa > Chordata > Chondrichthyes > Orectolobiformes > Stegostomatidae > Stegostoma > Stegostoma tigrinum. Next base: position 6,038,655 of record NC_081362.1, on the reverse strand, counting down.
CACAACACTGGCTTTGCCGCATCAGGCTGGGGGCTAAACTAGAGTACCATAAGGTGAAGTAGCAGAAACTAGCAGGGCGGCACAGTGGCTCAGTGGTTAGCACTGCAGCCTCACAGTGCAAGGGACCCGGGTTCGATTCCAGCCTTGGGTAACTGTCTGTGCAGAGTTTGCACATTCTCCCCGTGTCCGCGCGGGTTTCCTCCGGGTGCTCCGGTTTCCTCCCACAGTCCAAAGATGTGCAGGCTAGGTGGATCAGCTATGCTAAATTGCCCGTAGTATTCAGGGGTGTGTGGGTTATAGGGGGGATGCTCCAAGGGGCGGTGTGGACTTGTTGGGGCGAACGGCCTGCTTCCACACTGCAGGGAATCTAATGCAACCCATCAAAGTCTGCTCAACCATTCAATGAATCATGACTGGTCTGACAACCCTCAGCTGAGGCAGCAAGTACTATCTCAAACAACTTTCTCACTTTTGTTTTCAAATATCACTCACATCACCTCCTGAGATCTCTGCAGCCAAGCCCTTTGGCCCAACTCGCCTATGCCAACCATGTCTCCTAAGCGAAACCAGTCCCCTTTAACCGGTGTTTGGCCTCTATCCCTCTAATTCTTTCATATCTATGTAGCTGTCCAAATGCCCTTTAAATAGACCCCACCACTTACACGTTCACTCTTACAGTTAATTGTGCGGGCCCTGGAGGGTGAACCTTCGGTTCAGACCGGGATAGCAATCTGGCAGCACCAGATTTAATCACATTTCCCCAAACGACCCCGGACAGCCTCGGGGAGAGGGGGTGTTCGAACCCACCACCACGGGCTCACCAGATGCCGACACTACCGGATGTGAGTTTGCTCGCTGAGCTGGAAGGTTAGTTTTCAGACGTTTTGTCACCATTCTAGGTAACATCAGTGAGCCTCCGACGAAGCGCTGGTGTTATGTCCTGCTTTCTATTTATCTGGTTAGGTTTCCTTGGGTTGGTGATGTCATTTCCTGTGTTGATGTCATTTCCTGCATTGGTGATGCCATTTCCGGTTCTTTTTCTCAGGGGATGGTAGATTGGCTCCAAATCGTGTTTGTTGATGGAGTTCCGGTTGGAATGCCATGCTTCTAGGAATTCTTGTGCGTGTCTCTGTTTGGCTTGTCCTAGGATGGATGTGTTGTCCCAATCAAAGTGGTGTCCTTCCTCATCTGTATGTAAGGATACGAGTGATAGTGGGTTATGTTGTATCCTTACACTATCACTCGTATCCTTACATTCAGAACCTCAACCTGAGCTACAAATCTTCTCAAAACTCGCTAGCTGACACTACCGCTTGGCCAAGCAACAGGTAACCAGCTGGCAGAGCGCGTGTACCCACCTCCGATCCGCGTGCGTCCCCTTGGCCAGTGCCCCGTGACCCTTCACCTCCACCTGGGGGCGTGGTCAAGCTCGCGGGCTCCCCGTTGAATGGTAGCGGAAGGAGAGTGGGGGGGGGGCACAATTTTCAGCTCCGCTCGACATCATCGGGCGCCGACGACTTCTCCACATAACGCCCCCCCCCATCCTACCCGGGCCGAATGGTTCGGTCGGAGCCGACTGGCGCATGCGCTCTGTGGTAGTTCCGGCGGCTTGGGCTCCTTCTAGTCGGTTGGAGCCCTCGGGGAGTGGGAGAGAAAGGGACGAAAGGAAGAAGGGAACCGTCAATGGAGCGCGTTCCGCGGCCTTTCCCCCTTCGCTAGGGGCCCCGGGAAGATGAGCGGGATTCCGTGCCGACTCCGGCGCCTCCTCTCTCTCTCCAGCCTCGGCTGCCCTCCGGGCTCCGGGAGCATCGCCCACCTCGGGTGGCGGCGCTGGTCATCGAGATCGGAGAGCCCGATGAACGTGTTTGACAGAAAGATGAAGCGGCGGCAGAAAAACTGGGCGTCCTCCATCCCCGGGAGCGAGAGATATGATTATCTGAAGGAGGAGGTTAGCACATTGAGAGTTCACCACGTTTAATAACGATATGAAGGCATTTAAAACCAGTAGCGCAGGCTGATAGCTTGTTGCTTGGTGTAAGTTATGCACTCATTACAAATGAGGCCATTTAGCCCCTCCGACATGTTTCTGGCATTCACTGGGATCGGGACAGATTTGTATCTCAACTCCTCGTTCAGTCGTGGCATGCAGACTTTACAGATAAGATCAGTAATTATAGTTCGTACCGAACTGCCCTTCAGTGTCTCACTCAGCCATTTCAAAGGCTAGTTAAAAGACTTGGGTCAATCTCACTGCTAAACATCTGGAATCATATGCCCTTAAATCAAGTCCTGTTTGCCTTTCAGCACGCTATTAAACCTCATAGAATCCCTACAGTGTGGGAACAGGCCCGTCGGCCCAATGGGTTCATACTGACCCTCTGAGGAGCATTCTGCCCAGGCCAAATCCCTGCCCTTTCCTTGTAACCCTGCATTTCCTGTGCCTGATATACATCCTAATCTACACATGCCTGGACACTGAGGGCAATTTAGCGTGGGCAATCCACCTAACCTCTACCTTTTTGGACTCTGGGAGGAAACCGGAGCACCTGAAGGAAACCCACACAGACACAAGGAGAATGTGCAAACCCTACACAGACGGTCACCTGAGCGTGGAATTGAACCCGGTTCCCTGGTGCTGTGAGGCAACAGTGCTAACCACTGAGCCATCGTTGCTGCCTTCATTGACTCCCAATCAAGCACTGGCCTCAATTTTTAAAATGTCCTCAAATCCGTCCATACCCTTGATCTTCCGTATCTGTGGAACCTCTTCTGGATCCAAACCCCCTGTGTCCCTCTCAGCCCTTTGAGCATCCCTGATTTCAGACACTTCACTATTAAGTGGGTATGCCTTCAGCTGTCTGGTCCCTAAGCTCTGGAATTCATTCTGTAGCGCTCTCCTTGTAAGGCACTTATTAAAGCATGCCTCTTTGGCCCAGGTTTAGGTCACATCATCTGAAAAATCATAAGCAGTAGGAGCAACAGTAGTCCATTAAAGCCTGCCCCACCAGTCTACAAAATCGTGACTGATCTGCCCTAGGCTTCAAATCCTCTTTCTCATAGCCCTCTACCCCTCTGTTTTTTTTTTAAATCTATCTATCTCCTCTTTAAATACTTTCTGTGATCTACTTCAACTCTCGGGTAGAGAATTCCAGATATTAACTACTGTCTAGGAGAAGTTCCTTCCCATCTCAATTTAAATGGGTGTACTGTTATTCTTTAATTATATCCTGTAACTTGAGATTTCCCCACTAGTGGAAATTCATCCCAGCACCTACCTGTCAAGCCCCTCAAAATCTTGTATGTTTCACTGAGATCACCCCTCATTCTTGTAAACTGTACTGAATAAAGGCCCAACCTGTTGAGCCATTTTCAATAAGTCAGCCCTTTTATCCTTGTCTAGTGAATCTCTTTCGAACTCCTCCAATGTCAAAACATCAGTTTTTAAATGCAAGGATCAAAACTGTACACAGTACTGCAGATATAGCCTCACTAACACCCTGTACAGTTACAACAAAACTTCCTGATTGTTTTAAACTCAATCCCCTCACATTGAAGACCAGAATTCCATTTGCCGCCTTAAATACTTGCTGTACCTGCAAGATAACTTTTTGTTATGTTCAAAAGAACAACTACGTGCCTCTGTGCTCTTTGAGAGCTTCTCTGCTCAATTTAAACAATAGTCTGCCTTTTGAGTAAATCCTTATGTAGCTCGGTGTCATATTTTGTCTTAATGCTCATGTGATACTTCATTCTGTTAAAGGCATTATGTAAATACAAGCTGCTTTACTCTCTGATACCCTTGGGTTGTTCTGTTTTAAAATATGACTATAGTTTTGATGCTGTTCTGATCATAACTGAAAGTAACATTCTGTTAGGAGTAGGGATACTTGACCCATTGAGTTTGCTCCACCAGATCTAGCCTTAACCCCCACTTCCTGCACTGTAGAAGCAGATATAAAATATTCTGTTGGGACATACCTGATCTCAACGTTTCTAATTTTGAGACATCATCAGCTGAGTTCGCATCTGGCGGAGATGGACGGACTCGCATCTACCCATTTCACAAAAACCTGGAAGGGGTGAAGTGGGGGTGGGATTCATTGTATAAAGCCAATAAGAGAGGAACAGGCCATTTGGCACCTCAAGTCTTGTTCTGCCATTCAGTCAGATCATGGCTGATCGATTACAAAGCAAACTGTTTCTTTATATTTAAGTTGCAGTCATGAGATATCTTTTTATGTCCTCTAGATCACAATAATTTTGCAATTGTGCAGGTTGGAAGCAGAGTTGTGGACCGTGTTTTTGATATTGTAAGGTAAGTTTGAGACCATTGTGTTATCTCTTCTGTAAGGACTCGTTTAGTATTTCCTTTATCTGCAGTGTATTCAACCTTTTAATCATTCTCTCTCTTCCAGTTTAAATGCTAGCACAATGTTCTGCAAAAGAATGCTGGAAATTTTATCTGTGTGTGATTTCACTTTGTTTTGCTTTAGAACCTTTCCCCTTGCATTGGACATTGGGTGCGGAAAAGGCTATATAGCAGAAAATCTAAACAAGGTAACATTACCTCAGATGGTGGCAAATATTTTAAATTTGAATGAATGAAATAAATGTTCATTCTCATTTGATAGAGATTATAGGAACTGCAGATGCAGGAGAATCCGAGATACCAAGGTGTGGAGTTGGATGAACACAGCAGGCTGAGCAGCATCCTTGGAACAGGAAAGCTGATGTTTCAGGCCTAGACCCTGATGAAGGATCTAGGGTCTAGGCCCGGACCATCAGCTTTCCTGCTCCTAGGATGCTGCTCGGCCTGCTGTGTTCATCCAGCTTTACACCTTGTTTATCTCTCATTCTCATTTACCGGTCTGGTTTTAAATAGTATCGTCTTTAATTCTTTGCCCCCGAAGGAAGGTCTGACCTGGAGTGCTGTGACCTCTGCCGTAGTGATGATCTCAACTCCCGGTGGGGTGTCTCGATTCCGTGATCAGTCAGTGAACACTCGCAGTCGGTCTGGGTGTTAAAGACTTTACTCTTTTCTTCATACGGCTGGGTACAGATCATCCGGGAAACACAGGAGTTGAGCACTTCCATATTCCTCGGGGGAGCTGCACACACAATTTAACTCAAACATTTTTATACTTTTCTTAAAGCAGGGTACATGGCGTGATCGCATATTGTATTCAAACAATTACCAATCAATACATAATATTGCTTCGTTGACAGTTACTTAAACCAATAACATAAACTGGCTTATGTCACAACATGTAGGTTACTTTTTATCTCGCCACAACATTTGTAACCGAAGGTCGGTTTGTACTGCATTCTCTTATCATTACAGCAGTATTTATGCAGCTCTAGCAGAATTTACAGTTCCCAGGCTAGAAGCCATTTTGTTGTGCTAACTTGCACCGGGAAGCCATCTTGTGCCTAGATCCAAGTTTCAGATTCTCAGTAGGACGTGCAAAGAGGCAGATCCCAAACCTACCCAGTTAGATCAGGGATCAAACCCTGCAATGTCATTTACCAATGTGATGCATTCTTGCTATCCATTGAACCAGCCTCCCCATTAAGGAACTGAGTTGCTGTGGCAAGACCCATTTTTACACATGGTTTGTAATGTGGAGCTGTGAATGACATTGGTAGAGGATCTGGCGTTCTTTCCATCATGTGACTAGTTGGGGTGGGGGGGCCGAATCTCGCCCACTCTTCCTACCTGCCACTGGGTGTGTTGGAAGAATTCACAAGTTGAAACTCGATCTGCTCGGCTGCATAATGATCGCACTTTCCTTGGCCATTGGACTTGGACCCGGAGAATCTGGCTCAGAGTCAGAATGCTATCCATTGCACTCCGGTAGCTCCTGTTTAAATCACATACCATATGAAAGTTTTTACTGTTTTTCATATATTGAAAAATAATTTAAAATCAGCAGCTGTTGAAGACTGTGGAAAACATAAACGGTTGGGTTATTGCAGCATTTCAAAATGGTATGTGCTTCCTGGTTGGTATGGTACAGTTTACATTTGTTTCTAAGTCAAATTTAAATTCCATGTGATACCACGCTATGTTTATGTTCCTATACCAATAACTCTGTACAATTTTTTGTGGTTTCAGACATCCACAGTTCTCCATGTATTATATCTTTATATGAATTTCCCTGAGATGCAATACTACCATTAAATTCTGGTTTAGTCAGTATGTCTAATTTTACTCAGGCAGTTATCTATCTGTTCACAAATGAACCAAATGTCTTGAACATTGGTTAGTTGATTTTTGGACCTGTGCTCAGTTTTGGTGTCCCTTGCTTTAGGAAGGAGGTTGTGAAACTGGAAAGGGCTTAACAAATATTTATAAGGATTTTGCTAGGGTTGGTGGGTTTGAGCTGTAGGGAGAGGCTATTTAGACAGGAGCTATTTTTCCTGCAGCATCGTAGGCTGAAGGGGCAAATTAGTGGATGTTTATAAAATCATGAGTGGCATGGATAGCGTGAATAACAAAGGTCTTTTCCCCAGGATAGGGAAGTCCAAAACTAGAGGGCATAGGTTTAAGGTGAGAGGGAAATGGCATAAAAATTTGCCCCTTAGGCCCCTTTTCATGCAGAGGTTTGTGCCGGAATAGAATGAGCTGCTGGTGGAGGCTGGTACAATTACAACATTTAAAAGTAATCAAGATGGGTATGTGAATAGGAAGGGCTTATAGGGATATTGTCCAATTGCTGACAAATTGGACTACATTTATTTAGGACATCTGGTTGACATAGATGAGTTGGATCAAAAGGTTTGTGCCTGTGCTATATAACTCATTCTTTTAAAACTGAAGTATTTATTACACTAAGAATTTAAATTTGTGTTAAGATGTAATATTTTTTCATCCTTTATTGCATAAAACCCTTTTAGCTGAAAGAAATTCAAATACCCTTAACAGAACCGAGTATTCAGAACGATAAATAGATTGGAGTAATTCAGTGTAAGAGAAGAACCAATTTGATTTTTTTTCCAACTTGTTTCATTTCAGGAAACAGTTCAAACACTGTTTCAAGTTGATATTGCAGAGAATGTTTTGGTAAGTTCAATCAATGGATATTTTAATGCTATACTTAGTGAAATATCTAATGACTATGCCTTCAGTTGTGATTTTATTCAGGAAGAATGATCTTCACTGGCTGGCACTAGTATTTATTGTCCATTTCTTACTGCCCTTGAAAGGGTGCTAGTGAACTGAGCTTCTTAAATTGCTGCAGTCCTTCTGGAGCAGTGATTATCAGTATAAACAAATGACCTCTTAATTGAAGGGAATCTTTTCCCTCAATTATTGAACAAAGTCATTATCTTCCTCTTTCCCATGTTAAACTGGATAAAAACGTTGTTACAATCCCTGCCTCGGGACTTGGCTCACAGACCTGCTGCCCGCCGCTGTACTGTTGGAAGCAATGACCGAGCACCTGGAATACTGAACCAAAGAATTATTAGCTGGAGGAAGTGAAGAAGGTACAAAGCTAGAAACCTTTTTTTCTTAATTTATCCATGCTAGGGTAACAATTATTGTTCATCTCTAATTGGCTGTGGAGTCACATGTGGGCCAAACCAGATGAGGATGGCACATACCCTTCCTCAAAGACATTAGTAAGCAAGTGAATTTTTCCAATAGTCAACAACAATATAGATTCCTAGTCAACCATAAATCTTAATCAACAATTATCATTAGATTTTTAATTTCAGATATTTCTTATTCAAACACCACCATCTGTAGTGGTAGGATTTGAACTCGGATTGCAGAACATTACCAGGGTCTCCAGATTACTAGTCCAGTGATATTGTCACTGGGCTATCACTTTTTTGTTACTAATTGTTTTAGAGTGTTGTGTGTTGTCTCAACTGCTGTGGTGGAATTTGTCACAGCTGTCAAACCATGAGATAGTAGGAACTGCCAAGGCTGGAGAATCTGAGATAACAAGGCAAAGAGCTGGATGAACGCAGTAGGCCAAACAACATCAGAGGAGCAGGGGTCTAGACCCAAAACATCAGCTTTCCTGCTTCTCTGATGCTGCTTGGCCTGCTGTCAAACCATGAGCAGAGATTTCAAAGCAGCTTATTGGATTTGTATTGACCTGAATCCACCTCAGTGAGACGGGAGCTCTTAAATTAAACAAAAATCTTGTTTTCAGCTTTGTAGTTACAGAACACCAATCAGGCAGTGAAAAGCCTCAAGGAAAAACTGTATAATTGAAACAACATGAGGTTAATAGTGTGGTGCAGGTATGCTTCCTTGTTACTAACTAACTGCACCGGTTGGACAGTTCTAATTTTCTAACTTTTGGTGTTTTAAATACTGCTTTACAGAAACGCCCAATTGAGACTGAAATTCCTATCTATCGTGTCTTAGCTGATGAAGAGTTTCTTCCCTTCAAGGAAAATACATTTGACCTGATTCTTAGCAGTTTAAGGTACATGAAGTGTGATTATGAGCAATCTTAGAATTGAGTGAAACCACCTGACTGGTTCAATGGATGTAGTTGAAACCTTGTTCATGTAATAAAATGCAATCAAGTGTCTTCCAGGACCATAAGAAATAGGAAAGGATTAGGCCATTTAGCCCCTCAAACCTGTTCTGCCATCCACTTGGATTGTGGCTGATCTGACATTCCTCAAGTCCACTTTCCTGTCCTCTCGCCATAATCCTTGACTCCCTGACTGATTGAGGATCTCCCTCAGCCTTAAACATACAAACAGACTCTGTCCCCACAACTCTCTATGCCATAGTGGTTCCAAAGACTTTTAACCCTTCTGAGGAAAGAAATTCTTCTTCTCCGTTTTAAATTTGCGCCTCTTTATTCTGAGACAATGCCCACTGGTTGTAGACTCTCCCATGAAGGAAAACAACCTCTCAACATTTACCCTGTCAAGCCCCTTTATATATTTCAATAAGATCACCTGTCATTCTTCTAAGATGGAGATGTGGTTTGCAAAGGATATAGATTTGAATTTTACAAAATCATTTGATTTAAATTAATATATAATTGAAAACTAAATTCAATCCCAGATTACTTGTAACTGAAAAGACTGAAAGCAATGTTTATTAAAATCTGTTTCTCTTATTTCCAGTTTGCATTGGGTTAATGACCTCCCTTGTGCATTCAAACAGGTGAGATCGCCTTCTCCATATGAAATGATCCACAATGAATTGATTTAAACTGTCGCTCAACTAATGTTGGTTTTGAGAACCATGTTTAATAACTTTAATAACATGATTTTGTAACTGGAGACTCGGTTCCATGTTTCTGATACATCGATTTTGTTTTGGAATAAGCACATTCATTTCTACATAAGCAGCCTTCATTATGTAATTTGTGCTATAACCTTGAAAATAAACAATTTATAAATTTGTTCCATCAATTCAATGTGCAGCAGCAAAGTGTAGAAAGTGACTGAAGTAATGTTTTGGCTTTGTTTCCATTCTGACAAGCCATATAAAGATGTTACAGTCCAATGTGTTCTATTTGTTGCATCTCTGAACAAAATAATTTAGCTTTGTTTGATTTGAACAAACATGCAGTCCACTTAATGTCTAATATTATGTTCTGGTGTAGAGCTTACTCATGCCAAAAGGGAATGGATATATGGACAAGCAATTCTTCTTAATTTGTAGCTGTCAACAGGAAGACCACATCTGTGAAAGTGGTCATACAGATTTTACTTTCCTGAAATGGTATCATTTTAGGATTCAGTCTATTTTCATAAGAAAATGCAGTCGGCCATGCATTTCATTATGGTTTGGATGAGGTTTCACGTTTGTGATAAGAAGAAGTGACAAGACTAATAGGGTGGGATATTAAAGCAATAGTGTGTTTAACAAGCTATTCATAGAAATGAAATCTGTCAGAAGTTCACACTGATTCAAAGATTCACACTTGAGATGTGAAAAGAGGCTTGGACAAAGTCTAGATTTCAGAAGTGCATGGGAGGAATGATGCTATCAAAGGAATAGAGGGAGGAACAGAAGCCATAGTACAAGGGATGCATTCTCATGGGGACGTGGGTTTAGAGCTGGAAGAAGTTAAAGGAAAGAGTGAGTGCATGAAGAAATTTAAAAAAGGATGAGATTTATAAATTGGGAATGTTGAGGGACTGTAAGCCAACCTATTTAGTTTAGTTTAACTTTATTGCTCATTCAAAAATTCTAAAACTCTAATGGAGCAGAGTCGGCCATTCAACCTTTCGAGTCTGCTGTGCCATTCAGTGAGATTATGGGTGATCTGATCATCCTCCTCTCCACTTTCCCACCTTTTCACTGCAGATACATTAAAAATCGCAAATAATTGAATAATTATGTTTATAAATTGTGGTGAGAGGTGTGAGATTTAATATACTTAGAGTTTGAATTTTGAACGAGTGGTAATAGGTATTGACCACTTTTTGAGAAGGGTTTACAGATTAACTCAGTCATTCTTTCTAGAATCATGATTTTTACACCAGTATTGCCCCGTGGAATGGTAATGTAAGTTTATTTATTCATTGGCAACTTATCATTGGAGAGAGAAAACATTAAGCCATTGTGACAACAGGATGAGTAAACTTTTGTATTTAGTTAAAAAGCTTCTTGGATTCAGTTTGAAAGAAACCTGACTATACTTGCTTATATCATATGCTGGAGGAGCAGAAGTAGGCCGGTTAACCCATCATGTCTGCTCTGCCTGATATGAAAATCCTCAACTCCACTTTCCCACTTTAACACCATTACCTTTGAATTCACTTATAAAAATCTATCTATCTCAGCCTTAAATATACTAAATGATGCTCTCAGCTCTGAGTACTGTCAAATCAGGTCGTGAATGGCAGTGGACAATGAGATAACTCACTAAAGGAGGAGAAGGCTCCACAAATATCCCCAGTTTTAATGATTAGGGAGCCCAACACATCAATGCAAAAGTTAGAAATGAAGTCTTTGTTTCCACCTCCAGCTGAGTGGATGATCCATCCCAGCCTCCTCTCAAGGTCTCCAGCATCACAGAAGCCAGTCTTTGAAAATTCAATTCGTTCCACGTGCTGTTTTTAAAAAACAGCTGAAAGAATTAATCTGAAAAAGCTACCGACCCTGATAACACTCCAGTGATAGCACTGAAGACTTGTGCTCCAGAACCGAGACCAAGCCCCTCGACCAGTTGTTCTAATAGCTACAACACTGGCGTCATCGAAAAACCACCCAAGTATGTCCTGAGCAGAAAAAACAGGACAAGTCCAACCTGGCCAATTACCACCCAATCTACTCTTGAATATGGGTAAGGGGTGAGGGGGTGCTGGGGGTGTGTGGGGACTCAATAGTGCTATCAAGTGACACTGACAAAGGAATAACATGTTCACTGTCACTTGATTTCTTCCTGCCAGGGCCACTCAGCTTTTGACCTTATTGCAACTTGGTTCAAAATTGGACAAAAGAGTTAAATTCTAGGAATGAAGTGAGAGTGACCGCCCTTGATTTAAAGGCAGCACTTAATTGAGTATGGCATCAAACAGCCCTAGCAAAATTGGAGTCAACAGAAATCTAGGTGAAAATTTTCCACAAAGGAAGGTGTCTGTGATAGTTGGAAATCAATATTCTCAGCTCCAGGACACCCCTGGAGTAGCTCGTTGGGGGATATCCTCAGCACAGCCATCTCCAGCAGTTGCATTGATGACCCTTCCTCCATCATAAGGTCAGAAGTGAGGGCATTTGCTGATGGTGCACCATTTCTCAGATATGCAGTCCATCTCCATATGTAGCAAGACTTGGTCAATATCCATTCTTGATAGATAAGAGGCAAGTAATATGTGTCTGATGATGACCATCTTCAACAAGACAGAACCTAACCGTTGCACCGTTATTTTCAGTGGGATTATTATTGCTGAATCCCCCATTTTCGGTATCCTGGGGGTTAGCATTGACCAGAAACTGACTGGACCAGTTATATAGTTATGTGTCTTCAAGAGCTGGCCAGAGACGAAGAATTTTGTGACATGTTACTCACTTCCTATCACACAAAGTATGTCCGTGGTCTGTAAGTGTCCGGTCAGGGCTATCATGGTATACTGAGATAATGGGAACTGCAGATGCTGGAGAATTCCAAGATAATAAAATGTGAGGCTGGATGAACACAGCAGGCCAAGCAGCATCTCAGGAGCACAAAAGCTGACGTTTCGGGCCTAGACCCTTCATCAGAGAGAGGTTGTCCACTTTCCTGGATGAATGTAGTCTTAATGTGTGGAGCTTGGGAGATTACAGGACAATATAGTCTATTGATTGGTACACTTCAAAATCCTGAAACTGTCTTCCAGACAACACTGGGTGTGTCCCTAATCTCAAGGACTGTAGCAGTTCAAGCAGGTAGCATGCCACTGCCTTCTTCAGGACAGTTGTAGAGTCAGAGCTGTACGGAATGAAAACATATCCTTCGTCCACTCCGACCAGATATCCTAAATTAATCTAGCCCCATTTGCCAGCATTTGGCCTATATTTGTAAACCCTTCCTCTTCAAATACCCACCCAGATGCCTTTTAAATCTTGTAATTGTACCAGCCTCCACCACTTCTTCTGGCAGCTTGTTCCATACACGCACCACCCTCTGTGTGGAAAAAGTTGCCCCTCAGGTCCCTTTTAAATCTTTCCCCTCTTACCTTGAACCTATGCCGTCTAGTTTTGGACTCCAACTTCCCCCAACCCTGGGAAAAAGACCTTGGCTGTTAACCCTATCCATGCCCCTTGTGATTTTATCAGCCTCTATAAGGTCACCCCTCAGCCTCCGATGCTCCAGGAAATAAAAGCCCCAGCCTAATCGGCCTCTCCGTGTACCTCAAACCCTCCAACCCTGGCAACATCTTGTAAATCTTTTCTGAACCCTTTCATGTCTCACAACATCCTTCCTATAGCAGGGAGACCAGAAGTGAACGCAATGTTCCAATAGTGGCCTAACTAATGTCATGTACAGCTGCAACATGACCTCAAATTAGGAATGGCCATTAAATGCTGTTTCAGCCACTGAAACCTACATCCCACAGATCAATGAAAGAACACACTGGTGAACAGTATTGTTTATAGGTTAAAGAATACTTGAAAAACAACTAATTTTCAGAATCAGAATTCAGGCTTTTAGTTTAATCAGTCATAGTGACTACCCTGCTTACATAGATTATCTGGCACTTTGCAGATTCACTCTTCCTTGAAACCAGATGGAGTGTTTGTTGGTGCCATGATGGGAGGGGAGACCCTATATGAACTTCGTTGCTCTCTGCAGCTGGCAGAACTGGAACGTGAAGGAGGATTTGCACCCCACATATCACCATTTACTGCTGTTACAGACTTAGGAAATCTGTTGGAGCAAGCAGGATTTACCATGCTAACTGTGGTAAGTCAAATTAAATCTCTGCTAATTAAGAAGAATTATGTAACAATGAAGGGAATTGAGACACTGAGCGATTCACACAATACTTTTTAGCTGTTGTAGCTGTTTTGCAGCTAAAATTGATTTCCTACTTTTCCATCATGTAGTCCGTCTAAGCCACTTCACTTCACTGGCCAAGAAGACACAGAGGAGAAATGGCCCTGGGCTTCTGACGGTGTCATTTCTTTTAGCTGTAACATACAAAATGGCTAGTCCTTGTTAAACTCTCCTCATCACTGTTAGTGAAGGAGCTGGTCTCCTTGTTGAGATGAACAGCACTTTGTGTAAACCGTCAGGTTCGTGCCATGCCTTAATCCACTTTTGTAAATGAATCATTAATCCCTCACTTGCAAAGATGACATTTAGTGTATCCATAAATAAACTGAACTAAATCATTTTCATTGTTTCTGCTGGCAGTAAGTGAGTTTGAGTTCCTCTTCGACATAAAATTGTGGAGTAGGCTTTTGGCTTAAACCAAGGCCGAATACCAACCTCTCTCCTGCCCTTACAGATTAATCAGACACCAGATAATTACTGTTTGGCCTTTCAAATTAGGAAACTGAAAAGGGAAGAATGAGTTGATCGATTTAGTTCCTTTAAGTGTTAAATATCGCATCAAAGAGTTGTTTTACTTTAAACTGCATATTGTTCATTTCATATAGGACATTGATGAGATCCTGGTCAACTATCCAGGAATCTTTGAAATAATGGAGGACTTGCAAGGTGGGTGTAGAATAGTGTCTTACTGTTACAACTTAAATGCATTCTTATTTAGTGACAGGATGCACTGTAATTGAGGACTTTGGTCATTTCGAAAATGATTTCCAAAATGTTCTCAACAAATATAATTTCAAATATTACTAGACTCAACAGAAGTTGCAAAATATCTGTGAAATACCTTTCTGTTTATTGCTGTGCATGAACTATTATGAGCCATTTCAATTGTGATGTGCCAAAACACCTGCACCGTATACAATCATGTAGGCTATTTTAGCCCACTGTACCTGTGCCAGAAACCCAACATAAATTTTCTTCTTAAACTCTCTCAGCAATTTTGTCTTCACTTTTAAATTTAAAGGTATGGGAGAGAGCAATTGTGCTTGGTCCAGGAAACCTTTGTTGCACAGGGACACGATGCTGGCAGCTGCAGCAATTTATAAAGGTGAGACACCGTGCGTTTAGAGTTCAAATTGCCTCTGGTGTGAATTGAAAAATAGATTGTTCGTTTAAATTTATGTAATGGTTCCACAAATGGTCAGTAACAAAATCAAGTTGTGAAATAGCTTCAGTTTAAAGTTTTAGTTCAATATTAGTTGTTCAATTAAAATGACTCTTTGTCCAATGAAGTGAAACTTTGCAATTTTTTTTTAAAATTAATGAAATAAGTTCCAGTACATTTTGCTTGTCTGAAATAACACAGTACTTCTTACTTGGCTGAAATTATATGTTGCTGACTGGCATCGGTCCTCATCCGTATGCAGGGTAAGAAAAGCTATGTTGCTTTTCGTGAAAGTGTTTTGTAATTAGATTGCTATCTGTTCTGTGCTGAGAGACTTAAGTGACAAGTGTTCATTGACTAATGACAATAGAGCTAAACTTAGTTCTCAAAATATGTTTTACTTTTTCAAACCAAGTTAATTCAGAGTAATTTACACAAAATGTTCTTTCCCATATACTTTTTAAGTACAAAGGTTTTCTGTGTGTTTTCTTAAAATATTTTTGTGCATATTTGAATATTAGGTGATGTATTTGATCCAACTTGTGAACTTTTATTGAAATATTCTACAATTTGGACCTTCATGCAAAGACATGTAGTGATATAATTAGATCAGTAACAGCCTGGTAGAGAGTCGGCTGCCTTTGTGCAGTGTAAACGAGCCAGCAAAGTGGGTTGTCTCTGACCTCACAGCTTGTCCCTTTCCTTTAACTGGCTGGCCATGCTCCACACTAATAGCAACATGAGTTGTGAAGTTGCCATTAGTTTGAAGGTTACTAACTGTCCTCCTGAGCTTGCCAGCGATAGTTTGAATTAGTTGCTATCTCTTCAACATTGATTGTCACACATGTTGAAACACACTGCCTTGTTTGTCTGTCTCTAAAGAGATGTATGGAAATGATGATGGGTCTGTGCCAGCAACGTTTCAGATTCTGTACATGATTGGCTGGAAACCCCATGAGTCTCAGGTATGTACATTACAAATAACATTTCTAAAGTGTGGGCATTTCTTTCTAAAGCTTGGTACCAGAAGTGGATGCAGTGCAACCTTCTGGTCCTCGCCAGTGATTTATATCTGCTTGCTATAATTATCATACTCTAATACTTCTGTTTATTAAGTTAGGAATTTATGTACTTTTACATTAAATAACCTTCCAGTCTTGTCTTGCCACATTCAAGGTATTGTGCATGTACACCCCCATCGCCTTTCCACATTCTATCACTCGTTAAAACTTATCTATCTGGATTATATCGCCTCTCCTCGGTTGTCTAATCAAAGTGTAACACAAAACACTCATCTGCGTTAAATTTCATTTGCCATTTGTCTGTCTGTTTTGCCACTCTTAAACTAGCGAGTGAGGAAATGCAACAGAGTCAACCAAACATTTCAGTACATCTTACCGTCGTGGCACTGTTTTAACTGCTGCTAACCAAGCTGCTAAGTGTGGGAAGAATGTGTACTTTAGTGTTCTGTGACTGTGGCATTAGCCTGTTGCTTAAATAACTAAAAACTACAGTGGTTGGGCAACCAGTGCGCATCTACACTTCCTTCCATGGTCCTATAACATTATGTAGAGAAAAGCTGGTTCTTTGCTAAGAAACCTCCATGCAGATTGCCCCACACATCCTCTCAGATGAGAAGAACAGTTCGAGGGATAGTGACCAATTTGATGTGAAATCAACAAACAGACCCAGAGTATTTTAAAAATAAACATTGGGAGCAATTTTAACCAAACCTGCATGTTATGAAACTGATTCAATTAACAGTAAAATCAGCCAGTGTGTGTAAAACTGAAGCTGTGCCTGACATTGTCGACTTACCAATGTTTTGAGTTAAAATCATCCCCACTATTTTCCTTTTTCTCTGTATCCTGTTTGCTAGTTCCATTAATATTTCATAACTACTCTAAGAAGAAATAGAAGCAGCTCCTTGGATCTCAAAGCCTGCTATATCATCCATTGAGATCATGGCAGAGCTCCTGCTGAACTCCACTTTCTCGCATCATTCTATCTCCCAATTCCTTTAGTCTCCAATAACTGATCATCCACAACTTTCAAATATTTAGGCTCTTCTAGGTGAACAAGTGTCTCATCTCAGTCTTGAATGGCTGTGCCTTTATCTTGAAACTATGATCCCTAGTTCAAGACTGACCAGTTGGGGAGCAACAGCCTCTGAGCATTTACTCAAACAATCTAATTCTGAATTTTATATGCTCCAATGAAGTTATCTCTATTCTTCTAAACTGGAGGAAGATAGGCCCAGTCTACTCAATCTCTCCTTTTTAGGACAGTTCCTTCAACCCAGGACCAAGTCTGTTGAATCACTGCTGCACTGTCTGTTGGAAGGATATATAATTTAGGAAACGAAAACTGTACTCAGTATGTAAGTGAGGTCAATCGTGCTGATATGTTAGGCTAATCCCATGATCACTAATTTTGCGCAGGACCCTCTTGTGTATTAATTGAATGCTTTTTGAAAGTTCAGGCTCAGTAGAGGTGAACCACTGAACAGATTAGGTCTTCCCTCTCATGTCCATACAGTCTCTTCCAATAATATAATATCCCTGTTAATGTATACTTCCTTGCCACTTGCTCATTGATCTAATCCTTGTCCAGTTTGGTATGAGTCAGTCCGTTATGTTATTTTCCAGTTTAATTAGTTTTAATCATATATATGGTTCAGTTTTCATATTGTACATGAGCCTTTGTACCATTAACCATTCAAAAAAGGTAAATAAAACTTGTGCATTGACTATGTCACACTGCCTTAGAATTGGACCTTGGTGTATAATCACTTATATGAGCCATGTGATTTTAAATAGTGATTCTCAGTTTGTATGGAAAACACTTTGTGGTCAAGTCCTTAATCTAGGTGCACCCAAACAGTCTTAGCTGCATTTAAGCTATCGGTCAAAAACAACTCTTTCTCAGTAGTTTTATTCTTATTGATAAATATACCCAGCTTGATTAACTGGGAGTGAGGAGTTTGATCAAAAAGCAAATGTTGCTGGTTGTGAGTCATGCAAAGATTGGAAATGTTATTTTCAAATCTTTCTTAATACAAAACATGAAGATAATAAATCAATAGATGAAAGTGTTTTGGAAACTTAATTGTTTAAACTGTACAATTAAATTGTCAGTCTTCCTAAATATTTTTCTTTGTAAAATCTGTCATATTGAAGAGGAAGTGTTCTGTGTATAATTGATTGATGCACTGGGTGAGTTTGGTCTGTGCAACCTTGTCAGTTCATGCATTCTGGAGTCACTTAATGTATTGTATACTACATTCATTGCCTGTGTTTTCTTTCAGGCTAAGCCAGCACAGAGAGGCTCCGCTACGTTATCATTTGGTGATTTAGGGAATATATCCAAACTGATGACAAGGAAGGATAAACAGAGCTTTAAATAATTGTAAACAGAACCTTTTATATTAAAGGAACAATAGAAGGCTAAATTTGGTCTGCATAAATGTCAACAATAAAGAATGTATATGGTCCTTTCGAAAGTGGAATTTTATTACTTTCTTACTGGGTCAAGCTTCATATCCTGCCAGGATGGAGAGCAGATGATTACTCCCTGCCCTTTGCCAATGTTATAGGATACTAATGAGTACAGTCAAGCAGTCTGTGACCTGTGCTTAACTTATTCAATCATCACTTTCCCTGACAACATGATTGAGATCTGGAGTGCACTGGTTTGAGGGACTTAAAGCGTTGTTATTCCAGAATACTTTGGAATCAGAGATATAAATTTATATTCTCTCATTTTTCATGAGATGCACTGTTGAGCTACCAGCATGTTGCTGTCCATACCTGGCTTTTTGGACTACAGTAATTACAATGATAAAGATAACTTTATGTTGTAGTAGGATCATCTCCACAAAAAGTTTGCTTGATTTAAAAGATCTGAAATTGAATATTTTTAAATGAATTCAAAGTAAATGTTTAATTTTATAGAATGGTTGCAGTACAGAAAGAGTTTATTTTGCTGAATCCAACAATTTAGCTTCTTCCATTCAAGCCCTAATTCTGTAGCCCTTTATGTTTGTTTCTCCAGCAATTGCGTATGCAATTCCCTTTTGAAAACTACAATTGAATCTGCCTCCACCACAATCTCATGCAGTGCATTACTGATCCTAATCACTTGTCGGATTATAAAATTAACACGATATCACCTTTGGTTCCATTACCAATCTTTTTAAAACTGTTGGAAGAATGAATGCCAATTGTTTCTATCTACTTTTTGTCTCGACTCTCCAGCCTTCTCCGGACAGCTTGAGTAATTACCTGAATCATACAAATGAGGAAACCAATCTCTGCTATAAATTGGTTGAATTAAGCAAAAGTGGTGATAATGATCCCATGAGTAGCTTCACCTTATTAATTTTTGTTTGGGAGGGGGGAAATTGCTCAAGGCTGGGCTGTTCATCACAATTCAGCAACTTCTGCAGGAATTGCCCATAAATGGTCATTGGATAGATGTAAGTTTGAATTTTGTTGTGATGTTTCTAGAAACTGTGACTTATATGCCTTGAAGCATTACTTATGCTATAAGTTTCCTGGCATTCGTACTAAACTTTGGAGCTCCGCCTGACAAAACAGTCTAACTGTTGAAAATCAATCACGGTCAGACATCTGCTGGAGTCACACCAATTTCTGTATCACTGTCACTTAAACTGAAAAAAAAATAGAAGCATTTGGTTGCCTAGCTGTATTTTGAACCATTGCTGTTCTTCTGCAAAGGTCACTTACAACCACTTTTAGATTTTCAGCTGCTTACTGTTTGGCATTCTGTTCATAATACTTGTCACTATGTATCTCCCTATGCTCTGTCTTTCTGATCCCTTGTTTCCAGTAATCCTCTTTAATGTCCCATTCTGGGCCTTCCCACATGGTAAGGATTCCAGCTTTGCAATTTCAAGTCCTCAGGAGCAAACTTTTGAGAATATCTAATTCAGCAATTCATCACTGGAACAGGTTGGACCGCATTGGTATCTTTATCAGAATATAATTGCCTCTCCTGAAATCACTCAATGCTCCAGGATCAACCTGGAGAGAAGAGATAATTTCCTCCATTCTTGTTGACTGATTGTCTTAAACTCTCCTCCCAATCCTCAGTTCCAACAACATGCACAATTGGCTTGTAGATATATTTTATCAGGGGTTTTAAAAAAAAACTTGCAAGATAAAAATAATGGAGTTAACCTGTAATACTGATTCCAGACAAGTAGTGCTGTATCTGTCATACCTAACTTAGGTGAGAATTTTTTCACCAAGTACAGAATTCTGCATATCTGTTTGAAAAATCTCTCTCCAAGATTTTAAATCTAAACTCTTAAAAATATGAGTTTAATGATAAGAAAGTTAACATTAATATCTGCAGTTGTGAAACATTTAAACTAGTTGTGGCATTAACAATTAAATTGCACAAAGATTACTTTGTGTTGATTCATACACCATAATTTTAGTACATCATATTTATAACAAGTAAACTGCCATTCTGTTAGAAAGAGCAACTGACGACAAAGATGACAATCTGCAGACAGTGACATTTTGATTGTTTAATGTCACTCTATGTTGAAACTTGTATCTTAAACGATCACATCAATTTCTTTTGGAAGTTATTCACAGAAAATCTAAATTTGTGAAGCAGTCAGTCCTTTGGAACCCTGACTCCGGCTCAGAAGGATAGATGTAACTTCTCTGGCATGATATCTAGACATGCCTGTAGGCCATTAGTACAGCCAGGAGCAAAGTTAAAATCATTATCAGAAAAAGATCCCAATGAGGCCATAGCAATTGATCTAGACTTGCATGTTTCCATACTTCACTGACCTGTAAAGATAATGGTCACATAATCAACACATCTCTGTTAATCCAATATTTCTAATCAAAAAGTTTTTCCTCAACTGAATCCTCTCAATTTAACTCTTGCTGCTAAAAGTACTGCACTGTAATTATGAGCTGCTGAAAGTATATCCTTGTTAAACTTTTCATAGGCAGTCTATCCCAGTAAACTGTATTTTAGTAAACTGCATTCTGCAAGATAGAGACTTGGATATGTGTGTGTAATCTTTTCTGGGTGCATTTTCAATGTCACAACAGATTGCAGGTTAAAAAAGTACTCCATTGGCTGCAAAGCACTTTGAGACATCAGATGATCATTGTCATATAAATGTAGGTCTTTCTTTTATGTTGTTGTTGTTTTAGTGTCAGTGGTGGTTGAGGTTTCAGCCACCGGAATCATTTTCTGTAAAATTCCTCCAATTGTCATCTTCTATCTTCAAAATGTTACTCAAAAAGGATAAGCAAATGTAACACTAATTTTGCTATCTACACCACTTCTCCCCCACCTCCAACCTATTTCCATCACAAGGAACTCAGGACTTGTTCACATAGAGAAATGTTATATGATACTTACGTTGGTATGTTGAATAGAATGGATGAAATTTATGGCTCCAAGCTTGCAAAGTGCAAAGAAGACAGGTATATATGCATCTGTACTAGTTTCTGCAGCCAAATCGTAGAATCTTTTAGCCAAATGAAGATCCTGAAATTGAAGGTCCAGTTTATTGCAATACCATTCAGATTCAGCTAAGAGTCACAGTATTTATTGTTTGAATTATCAGTGAGGAAAGACTAAAGAAATGTAGCTCTTCTATCTTGTAAAGAGGTCATCTTCTGAGATTACATTTAGGAAACTAGTGCCAGAGCTGAGACAGAGAAAGGGGAACAGGATCAATCTGGTAAAACAGAACATTTTATACTGATGTTGGGAAATTTTTGTTTAGTTATAATATTTATGGGTAGATTGGACTTTTGGTTAAACTGAAGATGAAAAGCTTTGAAATCTGTGAAGACATTGGGTCCTTTAATTGACCAGGAGCACTGATGTGCTGAAGAAAGAATTCATGTCCTTATCATCCCAACCTTGTCAAAACAGTGACAATCCCAGAACTAAAGTGATTAAGTGTGGAGATTTAAAATTATATATTAATGTCGATTAATAATACTTACTCTGGTTGCAAAGAACTGATATTCTATATGAAAGATATACTTTATCGATGTTGTAAAGAGCAAACAACTGTCAAGACTCTACAGATATCCAAAACACCTTTACAATATCATTTAATCCCTGTTCTCAATCTTATAGGGAACAAGTGATGATAATAGAAAGGCAAGGACACTTTTTGTCCCATGTGAAATAATCTAATTTCTAGTTCACTTTTTTTAATTGGATGAGGATTAAAGAGTACCAAATCCAATCATTAGCTAGTGTAGTTTAAACATGTATCAGTTGCATAAACCTATGCATATGCCAAAGAATGGTTACAGCAAGAAAGAGGCCATAATTCTGTTTTTAAAACTTCCCTTTTAAGTCACACATCATCATGCACAACACTGAAGGAACACCCTGGCATTTCTGTTCAGGTTCCACAATTTTGAGCATCATCTTGAGGACTGAATGAGTAGATGATGATATATCATCTTGAACCAAGTCAAGTAGCTAAGGCCAATAAATTCAACGTGAGCAATTCTCGTGTGTTGAATAACATTTTTAAAAGTGCAGCAATTTTGGAGGTCATTTTAAACCCATCAAAAGAGTTATGTAACTTTAAAATGGACCCCCCCACATACCCAAGTGTTTTGTCTGACAGTTTTTGAAGAAGTGGCAGAAAAACAGTTGCTGGAAAAGCTCAGCAGGTCTGGCAGCATCTGTGAAGAGAAATTAGTTAATGTTTCGGGTTGAGTGATCCTTCTTCAGAACTGTGACATCTCACTACACATGATGGAAATGGCAGCTGATGATCTCTGGTTGTGGATGCTAGTAGGATTGGTAGGTAAGGACAAGGTGGACTCTATCACTTTTACAGGAAGGAACAGAGGATTGAGGGCTGAAGTGTAGGAGATGGGTCAGACCCAGCTGAAAGCCCTGTCAACAACACTGCTGGGGAATCCCTGGTTAAGGAAGAAGGTGGACATTTTGGAGTCTCGCTTGTCGAAGTTGGCATCAATGTAACATGCCAATGGAGACAGAGGAACTGAGAGAATGGAATAGAGTCTTTACAGAAAGCAGGGTGAGAGGATGTATAGTCCAGGTAACTGTGAATTGGTGGATATTGGTGGCCAGTCCATCCCCAAAAATGGAAACAGATGTTGAGGAAGAGAAGGAAGGAGTCAAACATGTAAAGGTGAGAGAGGGGTGGAAATTGGAAGCAAACTCGATAAATGTTTCCAATTCTGGATGAGAAAGGGAGGCAGCACTGATGACATCATCTATATGCCAGAGAAAGAGTTGTGGATGGGGCTGGAATAGGACTGGAACTAGGAATGTTCCACGTATCCCATAAAAAGATAGGCATAATTGGGACACGTGTGTACGCATGGCCACCCCTCTGACCTGAAGAAAGTAGGAGAAGTTAAAAGAAAGGTTTAGGGTGAGGACAAGCTCAGCCAGGTGGAGGAGGCTGGTGGTGGATGCAGATGGTTCAAGCCCTTGTTCTAGGAAGACGCTGAGAGCCCTGCGACCATCCTGGTTGGGGATGGACGTGTGAAGGGATTGCACATCCATGGTAAAGAGGAGGTGGCTGGAGCCTGCAAACTAGAAATTCTCAAGCTGTTGTAAAGTGTCTGAGGAATCGTTGCTGTAGATAGGCAGGGACTGGACTGAGTCAGGGTAGGAAGAGATGAGTTCCGGGGCAGTGGTGAGGAGATTGCCAGACAAAATGAGGCTGGTGGCCGAGGTTGACACAATGGCTTGAAGAAGTGTTGTTTTCTCGTTTAGTGACTGTTTTTAAAGGTGTTTCATCACATGAATAATTTAAATAAGGCCTGTTGAAAAATGATGCATATTTTCAGAGATAACTGATCCTTACCTGCTCTGCCCCAAGGCCATGTTCATACATGTACGCCAGATTGAACATAGCTTGTGCACTGTGTTGCTGTTCTGCAGCTAAACGATAGTGAATTGCAGCTGTTTCATAATCTACATTTGTTCCATAGCCATAATAATAATAATCACCCAGTTTAATCCTGGCATAGGAATAACCTAGAGGGCAAAACAATATTTTAAAATGTGATTGAAGCATGTTGTTTATCCATAGATTACAAATTAACTGACTTGCCATATTTGTATCAACTCACTATTAAGTTTTGACGATTTCTTTACCAAACATTATGGAATACTACAGTTTCAGAAAATTTTTGGGTCTCCTACTCCTCTCCCTTACAACATTGGAAATCTGACATGATGTATTCAGTCAACCCAAAATCTCTCAAGTTTAGGGAAGGGAGAGGAGGTGGGACAGCAGCAATTCTAAGAGTGGGAGGTGGGGGTAGAAGGGAAACTTATCCTGCAGGGAGCAGACCAAGAAAGCAAGCAAGCATTCTCATTGCAACTTGGGAAGTAAAGGTAACTTTTAAATTTTGTGTAATGGCAAAGTGAGAAATCAGATGGATGGCCTGCAATGAGCAAACCATGAAATAAAAACAAAGTGCTAGAGGAACTCAGCAGGTCTGCTAGCATCTGTGAAGAGAGAAATGCTTTGAGTCCAGATTTCAGAATTGAAACGGACTTGAAAATAACAATTTTTCTGAACTCCATTGATACTGCTCCTATATAGGGAGATAGTGTGCATGGCCTTCACATCCATGATTCATACCTGAATCTGGTGGATTGCGCTGTAGGAAGGGGAAATTGGGTATGTCCAGTTGAACATAAAAGGTTACGTGGAAGATCATCAGGGCTGCGAAGTGAATGATGAGTGCTTTTGAAATATGTACTTTTGCTAATAGTTACTTTAATCATGTTAGTACTTTTGGGAGAAATTGAAGACTGTTAACCGGTGCCAATATTGTCTTATTAATTGGTATTATTTTTAATACAACCTTATGCAGTCAGACAAAATAGCAAAACCTTCAGAATTGATTACACTAAGCACATGTTGGTTACATTGATAACAACAAGCAGCTAAATACGCTTGTGGAATAACTATCAATGTCATTACAGCAAACAAATTTTGATTATCTATGTAATTTGCTCTGTTAAAAAATTTGTCTTTTTGTCTGTCACCTCAGACTGAAACCCGTAGCATCTGTAGAGAGGAAACTTTCAGAGATCTGCTGAGTTTCTTCAGAAATTTGTGTTTTTGTTTCAGATGTTCAGCATCCACAATTCTTTGTTTTATTTCACCAGATATAACTACAGCATACAAATTGATATCAAAATCATATCACTCCAAAGCCAGCCGAATGGGGAAATCCAAACGGTTTTAATTAACTTTAAAGTTACTTAAGTAATAATTTTATGCCATATATATCTGGATGGGTACGTGAATAGGAAGGGTTTAGAGGGATATGGGCCAAATAGACCAGATTAATTTAGGATATCTGGTCGGTGTGGACAAGTTGGACTGAAGTGTCTGTTTCTGTGCTGTGCAATTCTATGACTCTCAGTAAAACATGCCTTCGAACAGTAATTTATAAAAACAAATCACTTGAATTCAGGCCAACATAAATTACTCAAGTTGTTTTCTGTAAACTATAAGTTCCTGATATATACCTTTTATACAAACACCTATAGGGGGACTAATAACCCACTGGTACCTTGAGTCTTTGTGAGCTACCATGTCCAAAATTAACATTTTATTTTCAGATAAACTAGTAGTTTTCTGTCATGTACCTTATATATACACCTGTACCTTGAGCTGCAGCTCGGTTCCAGTATATCAGAGCCATATGGTAGCAATCAATCTGTGAGAGGAGTGCAGACTGCTCTATTAAAACAACAGTACATTTCACAGATTTTACTTTTCTTTAAAAAGAAATGCAAAGAAAGAATTTTTGGGGAGATTAAGGGTTTAGTTTCTGAACCTACCATATTCTAGAATGTAGGCTGCGTTGCTTTGAGCCATTTCAAATCCTTGCTCAGCAAGGAATAAATACTGAAGAAAGGCAGAATCTATGTTGTTCTCCTTATAAGCAAAATATGCAGATAAGAATCTCTCAGTCCATTGGCCTCGTTCACAAACATTCTTATACAGCTAAACAACAAAGACATTGATACATTAAAGATTGAAAGCAAATAGGTAAATGTAAGATAAGATATAAAGTTTGGAAATAAGAACCAAATTTAATTTAATAAAATTGTTGAAAAGAGTGATGTGTTGCCAAAGGTTTTTTTTCAGCAAGATAATCATAAGAATGTCAAACTTTAAATGATTGCAGCAATTTATACTGCAGCAGTTGGCAATATACACAGGGGCTGAGATGTTGTCATGCAGAAAAGGAAAGTGAACTGTTGTCTTCCCAAATACCTTCTTGAACTCACAGCAGCATTCTGTTGGCGGAAAATATCATTAAAACAACTACTGCATAGGAGCAGTACTAAAAGGCTTCTTTAACTTGTTCAACGTTATGAAATACTTCACCTATGCAGAGTAATTTGAGGTAGACTGAGCAATTTTCAAATCCAAAAATGTCAGCCTGTGGCCTTCTTGTAAATTTGTATGATACACAGTGAGCAATGATCTGATCAGGCTAGCCACTGTCCTACCAGGTAGCTGAGATGCCCTCGATTTCTGCATCAAGCTTTCAAGGTGAACAAATGACTGGGGCTCAATTGACAGGATTGCTGACAAGGCTACTCTTGTAGCACATGGAAGTGTAGGAATCCCAACATATATATGGACCGGTGAAGTTAAGCTTGTGGTAGACAGCCTTGCAGAACTAATTTTACTGGATTTCTCGACCAACATCTCAAGGAAAGGGAGCTCATATCCATCTTAAAAACTGAATCTGAGTGGAGGATCCACAATATTAAAGTGTGTTAGGAAATCCATACATAGGCTGCAGTAGTATAAATTGTTGGGATTGTTTGAAATTTGATATTGTCATCTTTGCGGAATGAGTGCAAGATGAAAAACTTCAGTAAATATCTCTCTTTTCAGCAATATCCACGCTCTGCACAACAAAGTGACTTGATTTAAAAAACTGATTTAACTGCTAAACTGATTTAATATTCAATTTGTAAGTTGCTTGATAGACTGGCAGAGAATTCCCTAAAATTAGCATTAATGAGATTCCTTACATGCTATGGTAGTCACGCAGGTGGATCAGTAAAACAAATTGTTAATAACACCCAGCGTATCTCCCACTTAATAAAAGCAACTACTGAAATGAAAGATATGCCTAGGTACTAATTCAATCATCAAACACAATAAAAGCATGTTTTATTTCAAATAACTGAATTAAATATTTTGTCTAAACCAAATTTATCACATGAAAGGAACCTCTGCAATGAATATTAAAATGTCTTGGAGGTTTTAATGCTGGATATTTATATACGTTGAGCATCATTTGTCTATCTCCATTAGTAAACCCTCCATTCTGACTAAATATGACTTTTACGGAAGTGGTGATACTGAACTCAATATGACGTGATTCTCATTTATTCAAATTTACCTTCTGTAGTGCCTCATATTATAAAATCAAACAAAAATGTACTAATAAATAAACTAAGGTGCAGTTCAATGGTATACTGTCAGCATTGTAATTGTAACTTTTTCTGATCTTAAACTTAAAAAAAGAGACAGTAAAGCCAACGCAGGGGCTCCGTGGTTAGCACTGCAGCCTCACAGCACCAGGGACCCAGGTTTGAAGCCACCCTCCAGCAACTGTCTGTGTGGAGTTTGTACATTCTCCGTATGTCTGCGTGGGTTTCCTCTGGGTACTCAAGTTTCCTGCCACGGTTCAAAGATGTGCAGTTAGGTGGACTGGTCATGCTAAATTACCTATAATGTCCAGGAATCTGCAGGCTAGGTGGGTTAACCATGGGAGGTGCAGGGTAGAAGTTGGGTTTGGTTGGGATGCTCTTTGGAGGGTCGGTGTTGACTCTATGGACTGAATGGTCTGATTCAAGACTGTAGGGATTCTATGCTTTTGTGTGCAAACATGCCACATTAAACTAATCCCAAAATGCTTTTTATTGACTCTGAGCAGCTGCATGTGAGTGGTTGTATGTAACCATATAGTTGTTGACTTCTTCTGTATCTCCTCCCGCTTCTTTTTTTGCAATACTATTATTACCAATTGCTTTGGAAGAGCCTAAGTACAAAAGCAATTTAAAAACGGTTTCTCTCTGGGGTACATTAAATGGTCCCAGGAATCCTGTCATTGTTATTTTTTTTCAGGGAAGGAGTCCTGAAACCAATCTGTTCCAACTAATTTAAAATGATTCTGAGAGATGGCTTCAACTTCAAGGACAAAGGTAGTCATTCAATAAATATTCTGTAAAGGACAAAAAACACTTCATTTTAATGACAAAAGCACCAAAAGTATTTCTAGCAATACCTGACTCTGTGTTACAATGATAAAACACTTCATTTTTATTGCCACCATTTAAGCATGCAATCCATGCCTTGTGATTTATTAGCTTAGCAACTATGATCTTTAAATGGGTCTGCTGATCTAATGTTAAAGTTCTGCAGTCAATTGTGATGTGAAATGTATGATTTATATTCATTTTTAACACCATTTTAAGTTTGGGCATTTGGTATTTGAATTCATAACATGTGAGTTTTCTGTGTGCCTGAAGTTAATGATTAACTGGTATCAATTCCTGTAGCCAGGATGATTTATTTTAAAACAGGTTTTGAAAGTCTAGTTTAGGATAAATGGATTTTATTGCAGCACTGATGGATTTTTGTTTGCCCTAGATTGTTTTGTGACCCAGCAAGATAAATAATGGGGCCTGAAAGTTTGTTAGAGATTTCTGGAAGATGATTTTGTTTGTACTGAATGCCCATTCTTAGAGAGATTTATTTTGTTTTAGTTTGAACTTTGAGCAATCCTGGGAAGTCCTTGGATGACCATGTCTGTATCAACAAATGCTTCTGAGAAGGGAAGGATATAATGAAACTAGATTATTTTGGAGTAAAGTGCTGGTATTTATTCCAAACCAGAATTGTTGGGATAAAACCCTGAAAGGGCTACTTAAAGTTGAGTAACTTTCACCAGTTCCACTCTATAAGTAAAGTCACAAGTGACTTAAACCTATTAAAGTGTTAAAGACAAGGACTCTGCTGAGTACTTTATTAGTGACAATTTTGATTCTGTACAAGGTAGGATTTTTTTGTACTGTGCCAGTAGATTATTCTGGGTACTGTTCAAAAACTGTTCTTCTTTTCAATTTATAAAGGAGTTTTCAGGATTAATGGGGTTATCCTTTTACCTGTGCTCAAAAACACTTGAATTTGTGTTATAGGTCGATAGTTTAATTAATTCTATTTTATCTTCATTTCTTTTGTTAATAAAGCAAAATCTGCTGCATTCAATGTTTAGTTTTCAGTGAAAGAACACTTTGTTAAAAGCAAAACAAAACATGATCTATCGATCCTGGTTTCAGTATGAGTTCTGACTTCACAATTAGATAATAAAAGCACATGGCAGCATGATCCACTTTGAAACTGGAGCGCTGGCATCCCTGTTACAAGAAGATACACCAAGGAAGAGGGCTGAATCTCACCATACAATGAAATCATGGTGAAAACTGCCTGGATGAAGACCGGTTGAGTCATTGTAGTTTCTTAGCTCCTTCATACCTGCTACAAACAATGAAAAGGTTTTCTAGTCGCAGAAGAAAACTAAATGTAAATGCTTTGCCCACTTTTGTCTAGTGCCTATCATGCAAATGAGACTCAGGGTGGAGACTGTATCAGGCTCTGGGAGATACCATTTGAACCATGACATCCAATCACTTCTTATACACATACTCTTCCATTATCTAAATCAGTAAGGCACAGTTTAATTGGTAGAGGTACTGAAGTTGAAGAGCAAGTATGCGTCTAGTTGCTTAAGTATCATCCTGTTCCCTGTTGCAACATATAAGGTAGACATTGTGGCCACTTCCTGAATTATGGCTGCTAAGGAGCATAATGATGTTTCAGTGTTCAGATAGCAAGCTAAATCCTGAGTGCGAACCATTGATATTTCTGTGGTAGTAGGTGAATAGGTCAGCATGAATCTCCACAGGAATTGAAACTGTATTGAATTCAGGGGAAGACTCACATCCAGTGAAAACACTGTGTTCTATCAAATTGGTATTTTCATTGACAGAGATAGCGCTGAAAGTAGTTCCCCCGGTAAAGTCTGCATTTGTTACTTGGCCCATGCAAATATTACCAACTGTATGATATGGAAAAGGTCCTCTTCGGTGGCCTGGGAGGGAAAAATTCTTGTTTTAATTGAATAGAACATTGATGGGACTGCACTTGGAGCATTATGCCTAGTTTCAGTCTCCTTACCTAAGGAAAAATGTGCTTGCCTGAAAAGGAGTCCAGTGGAGTTTCACTGGAACCATACCTGGAATAGTGGGACTGGACAACAGGAGAGTTTGAGGGAACTGAGCCTATAGTCTCTATTTGGGAATCTCATAGGAACTTGCAAAGTTCTTAGAGATAGAGTAGATGCAGAAAGGATGATATGATTTCTAGACTCAGATTGAGAACCAAGGACACAATCTCAGAACGAAAGGCAAGCTATTTAGCATTGAGACGTAAATGAACTTCTTCATTTGCAGGATGGGGAATCTTTGGAATTCTCTATCCCAGGGAGTTGTGGAAGTTCAGTTATTAAGTACATGAAAGACAGGGTTTGATAGGGTTCTGGATACTTTCTAAATGACATTGAAAGATATGGGAATAATGTGGGAAAGTGGTATTGAGGTAGATGATCAGTCATTATCTAGAACAATGAAGCTAGCTCGAGGGACTGAATGGCCTGCTCTCACTCCTTTGTTCCTGTGGTATGGTGACATGACAAAGTAACACTGTGTCAGCTTTCATGTAAGGAGATGAAAGACCAGCAATAAAGACTTGGAGGAGAGGGGAGAATGTAGAATGGAGAAAGATCAAGTGGCCCTGGACAGTGTTTAAAGTACATTAATGCGGTAATTGTGGGACTTGACCCTCTAAATTTGAAGCAACCTTCAGAATAAAATCGATTTATGTTCCAGAAAAACATTCCTAATCTAAATGAAAACCAATTGTTGCATCACAATGCAAACTCAAAATATAACAATATTCTGGCATAAACGAATTCAAATACAATTTGAGGATAAAGACATTTATTTCCCCAAGGATTATGAATATATGGATGGAACCACAACTAGATGTGCATTCATCAATATTTCTAAAGGAAAGCTGAAATGATAATTTGATTAAGAACAGGATTGAGCATAAATGAGAGATGATAAAGGAATCTGTGAATGACTCTTAATGATTCTGTGAATGATTTTTTCTGAAATACTTGGACTAGAAAATGATCCAGTGAATAGGACAACCAGAGTGGATTAAAAATATACAATGTAAGTTAAGGATGAATAGCAAAGTTAAAGTTACTATAGTTCTGTCAGACCATGGGGCTGCTCTCTGTCGTTAGAGAGATGGCGAGAGAGAGAAATGATTGCTGGTGTTTTCACTGAGGATTACTGGGCCTCAGATGGGGGGAGAAGTTGAAACAAAGAGTCCTTCATGATAACCTCAGCTGGTGATGTTGTTGACATCATACTGCATCTCAAAACAATCCTACAGCCAGCTGAGCTAACTAACCCCCAATACTGAATGTAGATACAAGGTTGGATATTCTTAAGTTTTGTAAACGGCAAGGAGTAAAAATGTGGCTGCTTTTGGTCCATAATGTTGCAGGTAATATGGGCCAGAATTCAAATCCATCTCAGCAAATGTTTTAGTGAGTGATTAAAATCTGACAAGTCCATAGAAGGAAAGAAGTTGTCTTTTGTCCTTCCAGTCTTCCTTACTCTACTATTCAAATTGACTGAATTGAATCCATTAAAATCAATTGTATTGGTTTATGTTACCTCAGCAGCAGTGAGACAGGATCTAACCACACCAGTTCCACTCCCATACATCTGAGCTAGATTGTATAAGGCCAGCGCATGACCTGCTTGGGAGGCATGGTGAAAGTATTTGACAGCCATTTTATAGTCTTTCTTCACACCTAAGCCAGCTGCAATGAAAATTGATAACATTCAATTAATCATGGAACAGCTTATTGTGTAATGCACTTTTCAGTAGCACTGCAAAAATGACATTTTTTTCCTCCTTACCATAGTGCATAACTCCGAGTTGAAACTGTCCATCTACCCAGCCCTTCTCAGCTGCCTTCTTAAAGTATTTTAAAGCCTCTTCATAATCCTGAAACAGAACGTAAAATAAAACAGGAGTGCTACATTAGAGACACACATTGTAAGGGCTTGTTTCCTATAATACAAGACAAATTTCCCAGAGAAGGACACTTACCACTGGCACTCCTTTTCCATAAAGGTAAGCTAATCCTAAACCCGTCAGTCCAATAGGGTTGCCCTGCAAGTGATATTAGATAAAATATTGAAGATTGGCAGAAAGAACAGGGATGTAGGCCCTGTGGACCCCATTTGGAAAATGACAATCACCTAAACAATTGTTCAGGATAGAATCAGGAAAAAGGTGCGCTGTATGGAAATATCCAGCATGGATTTCTAAAAGGCAAATCATGTGTGACAAACTTGCTGAAGCACCTTTACAGAGGTAACAAACAGGTTCAGTGAGGGTAAAGCAGTTGATGCCGTGAATGTGGACTTTCAAAAGGCACTCATTATTGTGCCACACAACAGACATGTGAGAAAAGTTCTAACTCATGGAATAAAATGGACAGTGGTGACATGGATACAAAATTGGCTGAGCACCAGTGGAATTGTTCATCTTGCAAGTTCCCTCCCAAGATATCCCCATTCCAATGGTGAAACCAAGGAGGGTGTCTGAAGCATCAAAGGATTATTAAAAACCCACTGCATCCCTAAATTACAGGTCGCCACTACTGCCGATGTGGGTTGCCACCATCCGAACTGTTGATGGGAAGACAGCTCCAAATATAGCTTTGAAAAATTTTACTTCCAGGGCTATAAGTCCAGCATTATCAAAAAGTACGAGAACAAGAACAGTCCTGTTGAAAATAAAAGTCTTCCAACTCCAACTGGAGGTATTGTATCTGAGCCTATCCAGTTTGATAGAAGGAGGAATCAATAGAATAGAATATCCCCTATTGTCATTTGTACTGCAATACAGAAATATAGGAGTACAGCGAAAAGTTTTTACAATGGCTGCCTTTTAGTGGCACTATCTTATGTACAAGTACCTGGGTATAAGTCTTACAGAGTAAAAAAAAATACAGTGGTTTACACAAAGAGGAGTAAAGGAAAGCATAAAAATTACTTACAGAGATAATTACAACGTAGCAAAAAGGTTTTAAATTATAGTCCGACAACAGCAGCTCAGCATGTGACACCAGGCCCAAGTCCAGCATTGCTCCAGCCTCCAGTCTGCTCCTCACCAGCACTCAGCAGCAACTGGGTAAGTTGCGCTGTACTGGGATTCATACTTCGGCCTCTCCATTGCTCCGGGACTTGCCCCCCCACCCGCCACTGTTGCTCCAGGGATGTGTCGCCACCTCGGGCTCGTGCTCACTGCGTGTACAATGCTCTGTGGCGGCTTTCCCCATCTGCTGCTACGGGGCTCACAGCCCATGCGCTGCTGCAGGGCTCACTGCCCACAGTGTTCCAGGATGTGAGAGCTCACTGCATGGGACCTGCTGCCAGTTCTGGTGCTAAAGGAGTGAAAATAAAAGAGGGAAAAAAGGAAAAAAGCGGATAAAGATCAGGCGAAGAAAGGGAGCTCTGACAGGAGCATCCTACTCTGCTGCCATCTTGACACGATAACTGAATGAGAGAAAAGGAATAATAGCCCAGAGATATTAGTACATATTTAAGAAGGCTCTTAACATAGAAATAGGACAAATCTTCTATTCATAAAATGCGGCAAGCAGTCATACAATTGGAACCACACATTGAGCCAGAAATTAAGAAATAACCAGATACTACAAATCTCAATAAAGCTGATCCAAAATAACAAAAGGGAGCTCTGAGAGGGATACTGAACTTCCAAGTTTAACAAGAATACAATTAAGGAGAATTATGAAGCCTCCTGGAATTTTGTATCTGTGATATCAGAGATTTTGGGAGAGATGTGGCCATACATAAATACGATTACAGAAAGGGATAAAGCCAAGATGTAGGGGTGGGGAAGGTATAGTATTAGAGTTTGTGAGATGTAGTGTCTGTGTTAATAGCATCTCTTATAATGATTTTGTAAGAGAACAAGTGACAGAAAATATGCAGAATCATGGTTTCACCACCATAAGGCCCAGTCATGTCCTGCTTTATAGCTTATTGATGTATACAAAATCACTTGTTGTTTGAACAGATCAGCAACTGAGTAATCATTCCGAAGCCACGTTAAGTAATATGCAAAGTGAATTAGTTGGCAGGTCTGCTTTTTTTATAATTTGGTAGAGGTGTATTCTACCATGAAGTGGAAGATGGATTATCAGGGCCATTGATTAATGGTATGTGACTAAGTCCTCTTTTGCAATTATAACAAAGCATTCTGAGAACGTTACATGTGTCCTGGAGATTAGATTCCCATACATTTACCCAACATTCTGTGTAAAGTCTTTACGTATAGACAGAAAAGTTTGCATTTCACCAAAACAGTCACTTCAATATTAAATAAAATATGCTTAAGAGGTTCCTAATTAAATAGAACTATTTTCTTAGGAATTGTTTATTCATTAACAAAAACAGGGCCTAATTAATTGCTTCTCTGCAATTAACTAATGAATTCGAATATGCACAGCTCCCTTTGTACAAGAGTGGAACCTGCTGAAGCTTACACATTCCCAGGAAACACTTGTAAAGGTCACAATGAAAAGGAATTCATTAACTAAATAAATTAAATGTATTTAAAAGGTGCCAATTAACTAGACTCAATAATGAATTTATTTATTGAAAGAACACAACAATTCCCAGTTAAAAGAGCATGTAAATGAACATGAGGAAGAAGAGCAACTGACAAATCATTGATTGAGTGCTCCAACAGCAGTTCATGTGCTGCAATGAAACACTTACAAAAGTAGTAATATGTGTTTATTGTCAACTGGAGCAGATTTCGTGTCAAGCGACCAAAGAAAATGGCATTGGAGTGTTTTTCTTTCTCTTGGTAGGGGCATATGGGCAGAGGATCAATTGGAGGGAGAAAGTAAAAATCTTATGTGCAGAGAAACACAACCATTTCAAACAAAATTTGCATGTAAACATAGCAGGCATTTGGGGCAATCGGCTATCAAGGTCATTTGGCGGAACGCCTTGGCGCCAGCACTTTCGAATTAGCACCAAGATATCGATTGGCTGATGGTGAGAAGGGCACAGCCCATCAGATCCTTTTTGTAGACCTGGACTCTCTGCACCACTACACAGTGTCCTCAAAGCTGCTGCAGGGGTGGGGTTTTGGTGGAGGGATGTGGTTGAGACTGACTTTCCCAACAAGGGAGATGTGTGACAAACTCCAATGTTTGTTTGTTCTTAATATGCTAAGACTTTACAGAACTAAACTGCTGGAGTGACTATGTATATAAAGATTTTTATGAATAAAGTATATTTTTGAAAGAAAAAATGGTAAATTAAACAAAATGTTGCAGGTTTCCCATCAGATCTGAAAGGGGAAGAAAGGTGGAAATAAAGATTGTGTAGCAGTCAAGTGGAAATTTACACGCTGTTAGGACAGGTTTGTGAGAAGCAATAAAACCAGATGCTAATTAAATTACAGGAGATAACAAGGTGTAGAGCTGGATGAACACAGCAGCCAAGCAACATCAGAGGAGCAGGAAAGCTGATGTTTCGGGCCTAGATCCTTTTTCAGAGATAACCCTGGTTATAACCTTTGTTATCTCATATTCTCCAGCATCTGCAGTTCCTAATATGTCTCGCTAATTAAGTTACAAATGGCTTGCTTAGCAATTACTGAAGAAAATAAAATAGTACCTAGAGTGTGCTTCTAGCTGGATCCAGACTGAGTAAATGACAATAAAAAAGGAATAGGGATAAAGGCTGACACCAAAAAGATGTCCAAATTCATTTATTACAATGGAAAGAGAATGGGAGGGAATAAAATTAGATCTGGAGTAAATTTCTCATTTTATTTGGAGTGGTCTAATAAATTAGTACAAAATGACTAAAAAGATTATTATCCATTAGGCCTCACCACAACTTCACTTTTCAACACCGTATTCAAATATAACGTGCAAACTCAACTCGAGGACGAAGAAAGACCAATATTTTTGCTCTCCTTCTGTTGTAGCATGAGTTCCTGTACAGTCTCACGAAGGTTTGGACCTAACAGGAATAAATGACAATACCTTCTCTTTCCTGACATCCCAAGAATAGTAAACAGTGGGACAAATAAAGATTGCTTAATACAACAGGTACGATAAGTCCATAACTGCACCTGCAGCAAATGAACTGAATTTTGTTGATGCGTGTAAACAACAATGATGGACAAGACTAGCAGCTCAATGTTCCTTTCCTCGATATTGTAGGAAAGATAGAAAAGGAGGCAAGAAAGAAGGGAGAGGTGACATTTTTGATTAAGGAATACATCACTGCTGTAATTAGGGAAGATATTTATGAAAAATCGTCCAGTGAAAATATATGGGAAGAAATTACAAATAAGAAAGGAAAGATCATTTTGATGGGATTGTACGATTGGCCTCCCTTAAGTCGGGGAGAAGTTGAGAAACAAATATATGGGGAGATCTCAGATATATGTAAGCATAATAAGGTTGTAATAATTGGGGATTTTAATCTTCCAAACATTGACCTGGGACTACCATAGTGTTAAAGGTCTAGATGATGAAGAATTTGTCAAATGTTCTCAAGAAAGTTTTCTTTGTCAATATGTGGATGCTCCTATTGGAAAAGGAGCAAAACTAAACCTTCTTCAGGGCAATAAGGCAGGGCAGGTGACGGAAGTAAAAGTGGGGGAACACTTTGGGTCTAGCGATCATAATTCTATTAGTTTCAAAATGCTTATGGAAAAGGATAAATCTTCCATAAAAGTTAAAGATTTTAATAGTTGTAAGGCAAATTTTAATAGTATGAGACAAGAGCTTTCAAAAGTTGATTGGAGTAGATTGTTTCAGAGATAATGGGAACTGCAGATGCTGGAGAATCCAAGACCACAAAATGTGAGGCTGGATGAACACAGCAGGCCAAGCAGCATCTCAGGAGCACAAAAGCTGACGTTTCGGGCCTAGACCCTTCATCAGAGCCCTGATGAAGGGTCTAGGCCCGAAACGTCAGCTTTTGTGCTCCTGAGATGCTGCTTGGCCTGCTGTGTTCATCCAGCCTCACATTTTGTTGTCTTGGAGTAGATTGTTCGCAGGTAAAAGGATGTCTGACAAGTGGAGGAGTTCAAGAATGTGATGGGGACAGTTCAGAGGCATTTTGTTCCTGTTAGAGTGAAGGGTAAGGCTGGTAAGATTAAGGAATAATGGATGAATAAAGATATTGAGGTTCTAGTCAAGAATAAAAGAGAATTTTTTTTAGATATAGACAACTTGGTTCAATTGAATCTCTTAATCAATATAAAGAATCAATATATATCTATATATAGGGGCATTCTTAAGAGAGAAATCAGGAAGGCAAAGAGGGGATTATGAAATAACACCGGCAAATAAAGATGATAAAAAGAGATTCTACAAATACATTAAGAGCAAGAGGGTAATTAGTGAGAGGTTTGGGCCTCTGCAAGATCAAGGAGGTCTTCCTGTTGAGCTCCAGGAGATAAAAGATATATTAAATGAATATTTCACATCAGGTTTTACTGTGGAGAAAGAAATAGAGTCTAAAGAATACAGAGAAATAAACTTTGATGTTTGAAAAGCAGTTCACATTACAGAAGATATGTATCAGTGATAATGGGAACTGCAGGTGCTGGAGAATCCAAGACAACAAAGTGTGGAGCTCGATGAACACAGCAGGCCAAGCAGCATCTCAGGAGCACAAAAGCTGACGTTTCGGGCCTAGACCCTTCATCAGAGCCCTGATGAAGGGTCTAGGCCCGAAACGTCTGCTTTTGTGCTCCTGAGATGCTGCTTGGCCTGCTGTGTTCATCCAGCCTCACATTTTGTTGTCTTGGAGTAGATTGTTCGCAGGTAAAAGGATGTCTGACAAGTGGAGGAGTTCAAGAATGTGATGGGGACAGTTCAGAGGCATTTTGTTCCTGTTAGAGTGAAGGGTAAGGCTGGTAAGATTAAGGAATAATGGATGAATAAAGATATTGAGGTTCTGGTCAAGAATAAAAGAGAATTTTTTTTAGATATAGACAACTTGGTTCAATTGAATCTCTTAATCAATATAAAGAATCTATATATATATATATATATATATATATACAGGGGCATTCTTAAGAGAGAAATCAGGAAGGCAAAGAGGGGATATGAAATAACACCGGCAAATAAAGATGATAAAAAGAGATTCTACAAATACATTAAGAGCAAGAGGGTAATTAGTGAGAGGTTTGGGCCTCTGCAAGATCAAGGAGGTCTTCCTGTTGAGCTCCAGGAGATAAAAGATATATTAAATGAATATTTCACATCAGGTTTTACTGTGGAGAAAGAAATAGAGTCTAAAGAATACAGAGAAATAAACTTTGATGTTTGAAAAGCAGTTCACATTACAGAAGATATGTATCAGTGATAATGGGAACTGCAGGTGCTGGAGAATCCAAGACAACAAAGTGTGGAGCTCGATGAACACAGCAGGCCAAGCAGCATCTCAGGAGCACAAAAGCTGACGTTTCGGGCCTAGACCCTTCATCAGAGCCCTGATGAAGGGTCTAGGCCCGAAACGTCTGCTTTTGTGCTCCTGAGATGCTGCTTGGCCTGCTGTGTTCATCCAGCCTCACATTTTGTTGTCTTGGAGTAGATTGTTCGCAGGTAAAAAGATGTCTGACAAGTGGAGGAGTTCAAGAATGTGATGGGGACAGTTCAGAGGCATTTTGTTCCTGTTAGAGTGAAGGGTAAGGCTGGTAAGATTAAGGAATAATGGATGAATAAAGATATTGAGGTTCTGGTCAAGAATAAAAGAGAATTTTTTTTAGATATAGACAACTTGGTTCAATTGAATCTCTTAATCAATATAAAGAATCTATATATATATATATATATATATATATATACAGGGGCATTCTTAAGAGAGAAATCAGGAAGGCAAAGAGGGGATATGAAATAACACCGGCAAATAAAGATGACAAAAAGAGATTCTACAAATACATTAAGAGCAAGAGGGTAATTAGTGAGAGGTTTGGGCCTCTGCAAGATCAAGGAGGTCTTCCTGTTGAACTCCAGGAGATAAAAGATATATTAAATGAATATTTCACATCAGGTTTTACTGTGGAGAAAGAAATAGAGTCTAAAGAATACAGAGAAATAAACTCTGATGTTTGAAAAGCAGTTCACATTACAGAAGATATGTATCAGTGATAATGGGAACTGCAGGTGCTGGAGAATCCAAGACAACAAAGTGTGGAGCTGGATGAACACAGCAGGCCAAGCAGCATCTCAGGAGCATAAAAGCTGACGTTTTGTGCCTAGACCCTTCATCAGAGAGGCTCTCTGATGAAGCGTCTAGGCCCGAAACGTCAGCTTTTGTGCTCCTGAGATGCTGCTTGGCCTGCTGTGTTCATCCAGCTCCACACTTTGTTATCTCACATTACAGAAGAGGAGGTTCGGGAGGTCTTGGAGAACTTAAAGGTGGATAAATCTCTGGGACCTGATCTAACATATCCCAGAGTGGTGTAGGGAGAAAGGGAGGAAATTATGAGATCCCCATGCAGTGATATTTACATTATCTATAACTGCAGGTGAGGTGCCTGATCGACTGCAGGGTGGCTAATGTTGTCCCCTTGTTTAACATAGCTTGTAAGGAGAAACTGGGGAACTATACAGCTGTGAGTCTGACTTCAGTTATGAGTAAATTGTCAGAGGTGATTGAAAGAGATAGGACTTATGGACATTTAGAGAGGCAAAAATTGACTTCAGCTGGTCAGCATGGTTTTGTGCAAGGAAAATCGTGTCTCGCAAATTAAAATTTAGGGGCATCGATCCTTTAGGACAGATGATGAACTTTTTTTCTCTCTCAGAGGCTTCTGTTACTTTGGAAGGTGGTGGGAGCAGAATCATTAAATATTTTCAGGTGGATGTAGGGCGATTCTTGTCAGGCAAGGGAACGGAAAATAATTTCGGATAGATGCGAATGTGAAATTCAGAACACAAACAAATCTGCCATGAATTGAATAGTAGAGCTGGCATAAAGGCACGAACAGACAACTTCTGCTCCCAGTTCATACATTCAGATGTTCAAATGTGCTAGGCTTACCCGTTCAGCTGCCATTCTGAAGTACATTAGAGCAGTTTCATTATTCTGAGGCACAATTTCGTTCCCTTCAGAATACATCTAGAATTCAGAATACATAGTTAAAGCTTCCTTCATTCAAGATAGTTGAACAGAGAGGTTTGGAAGTGAAGCAGTGAATCAGGTTTGGGACGATCAGCAATGGCCTACAATTTTAAAGCCGGGTAGGGAGACACACACAGTCAGCTAAATATTTTTCTATAATGTACCTTTTTGGTGATGGACTGTCAATTTTATGCATACGGTAGACAAACTGGGCATTCACTTTTGCGCAAGTAAACAGAAACAGACTGAAATTGTGGTTATTGTGCATGTTTATAATGTGAATGTGTATATAAATGCTTGTTAACAGCAGTTATTATTGCTTACCATTATTATTAAGCTTATTATTGTGTGGAAAGGTTGGCTATAGTTCCAACATGCACCATCCTGCTCTTTTTTAAGGCCTTGCAGCTATAGTGGATTTTCCTGAAAACAGCTTGTGAGAAATTGGTAGTGTCAGCAAATTTCTCAGCTGCTGGGCAGAATCTTCTTGTGGTGCTAGAGGATTTGGCTGCTGGCTGGAAAACTAACAAAGTGACCCATGCTGCCTTTCCCAGGGCTATCCTACACGTTGATGATGTGTCCCTCTGCAATCCAGTCTCCTGTGTGTTCAGAAAGAATGCAGAATAGCTCAGATGACACCATAGCTACTGCTGCTGGAACTGCACCCCAGGAGTTTCGGAGTCACAGAGGGTCCAGGACAAGGGGGTGAGGGAGAAGTTCTGCTGGGTTGGGGCTACAGGGAGAGGCAACACGGAGTTGGTCAGAAGCAAGGGCAGGAGCTTAGCTCCCTGTGGTCCCACTAACAGGAGCTGGCTGTCTTTGATTCAAACTATGTCTCCCCAGTCCGGGCAATGAGCCCACCTCCAACTGGGTTAATCCTAGTACCACTTAAACCCCTCAGTGAGCCTCGGTGCTGCAAAATTGATTATGAGCCTTTTCGTTCAGAATCTAATTCTAGCAGATGTAGGAGGGCAGCAAGATTCAGGTACACCATCAGTCGAGCCTGATTAAATGCTCTTTCTGACTCCAACTACACCAGAAGATTCTGCTCAAAGTTTTCTATGAAACATTCAGTGGTGGTCAGTTGGCTCAGCTGGTTAGAGGGTATAGCTAATAATGCCAAGGCCACAGGTTCAATCCCCATGCTGACTAAGAGATTCTAGCCACAAGTTGCATGCTTTGCATCCTGATGGAGGCTGGCATGGCACTCTCTACTTATTGAGGGAGCTAAGGCTTTTTTCATTGGAGTGAAGAAGGATGAGAGGTGTACAAGTGAGAGGCATAGATAGAGTGGATAGTCAGAGACTTCTTCCCAGGGTAGAAATGACTATTATGAGGGGGCATAATTTTAAGGTGTTTGGAGGCAAGTATAGGAGGGAT
The DNA here is from genome assembly GCF_030684315.1 of Stegostoma tigrinum. NCBI lineage: Eukaryota > Metazoa > Chordata > Chondrichthyes > Orectolobiformes > Stegostomatidae > Stegostoma > Stegostoma tigrinum. The sequence goes on along the minus strand of NC_081362.1, from coordinate 5,997,240 downwards.
GTCAGAGATAGGTTCTTCACACAGAGAGTGGTGGGCATGTGGAATGTGCTGCCGGCAGTGTAATGGAGTCAGATACTTGACGGACTTTTAAGTGACTCTTGGATAGGCACATGGAGGATAATGAAATGTAGTGTATGCAGAATAGATTGATCTTAGTAGGATAATATGTCGGCACAACATTATGGGCCGAAGGGCCTGTATTGTGCTGTACTGCTCTATGTTCCAATTAAGTAACTTCTTATATAAATGGAAAGGCACCTATATCTGTGACTTATAGGAATTGCTCGAAGCAAAGTATCTGTTCATTTTATCTGTTGCTCAAAATGAAATACGTTCAAAGACACATCATCAATAAGCTTTACTTCAAATCATCACTTTCTGCCCTCTATAGGGAGTCTGTAACATTGCAGGGGAAGCATAAATAATTTCAACCAACATTGTGTTATTTGGCTTGGACTGTAATACGTAATATCAGATCACCACACATGAGTTTACAAGCTCAATGTAAAATACGTTTACATCATACTCTGCTTTATAACCAAAAAGTCAATCATATAAATATGCTCTGCAACACAAATTGCAATTTTTACATGAACAATTATGATGAGAACTATGTTAATGCAAAAGGCCAAATAATGACCAATTTTCAAAGCTCTACTACTATTACCTTTCCTAAAAAGCCCAAGGCATTGGTACTGCCACCATGAGCAGCCTTCGATAAGTAGTAGAAAGCCTTCTAAACAGAGAGGGAAAATAGTTTATTCAGTTTATTCCAAACGTCCTGTTGAATTTGCAATTAAGCCTCTACCTATGTCATATCACATCTTAAAGTTGAGACAGCATATTTACAAAAGGTATTTTTATCCTGTGTTTTTCTTTTCCCTCTGTTAAAGACACTGACATTTACATTTCTGCATATGCAAGTTGTCTCTCAGTAGCTCAAAATGCATTTTTCATGCTTTGTGCCTTGACAGGTTCACAACCAAACACAATTTGAAAGTTAGTGCACATCCACATGTCTGCTCTCCAGTCCTCTTCCCAGATGGTGGCAGGAGCAAGATCCCTTGCTGACTTTCCCCTGCTTGCAGCAGAAAAGGTCAAGACCCATTACAGTTCTCTATTGACACTCCAGCTAACTTGGCACAGAATGGAGATGGAGTTTTCCGGTCTAAGTGGCTCAGTTACATTTTGAAATGTCTGGTTTTAATCTCTCCACCACTGGTTGTCATGTCAGTTTGGAATTGTCCCCAGTAACCTATTTTACTCTCCACCTCTTTTTACTCCTTTAAGATGTGCCGTAAAATGTTTCATTTTAAAACACAAGGTCAAACTTTGATTGCCTGCCTTAATGTCTCCTTATGCAACTTTGTGTCAAATTCAATTTGATCATTGTCCTGTGTGGCACCTTGATACTTTAAAGATTCTACAGAAAAGTCCAACATCATGAATTCAGGGGAATTTAGGAGAAACTTCTTTACCCAGACTGGTTAAAATGTGGAACTTGCTGCCACAGGGAGTAGCTCTGAGGCAAGTAGCGTAAATGCATTTAAGAGAAAAACTAATATGGAAGAAAGGAATGGAAGCATTGGTGATAGTCAGATCAAGAGGATGGAAAAACGTGTGACGCACAAACAGCATGGGCCAGTTAGGCTGAATGGCTTGATTCTATGCCGTGAATGCTACATCATTATAAAGTTGGTTTGCAGGTGTAGCAGGTTTTTCCAACAACTGAAATGGAATATTGTCCTTCATTGCTAGAGGGATTGAGTTTAAAAATGGGGAGGGTATGCCGTAGATGTGTAGGGAGCTGGTGAGGCCACACCTGGAGTACTGTGTGAAGTTTTGGTCTCCTTACTTGACCAATGACGTATTGGCACTGGAGGGGTTGCAGAGGAGGTTCACTAGGTTGATTCCAGAATTGAAAAGGTTGATTTATGAGAAGAGCTTGAGTAGACTGGGGTGATATTCGTGGGAATTTACAAGAATGCGGGGGGATCTTATACAAACATATTAAATTATGATCAGATAGAAACAGGGAGGTTGTCACCAATGGTGGGTGAAATTAGAACAAAGGGGCATAGTCCCAAAATAAGGGGGTGCAGATTTAGGACGCAGTTGAAGAGGAGCTTTTTCGTCAAAGGGTTGTGAATCTGTGCAATTCCCTGCCCAGTGAAACAGTTGAGGCTACCTCATTGAATGTTTTTAAGGCAAAGACAGATCGATTTTTGAACAGTAGGAGAATTAAGGGTTAAGGCTAGTGAATGGGTAAGTGGGGCTGCTCCATGAAAAGATCAGCAATGGTCTTTTTGAATGGCGGCGCAGGTTCGAGGGACCAGATGGGCCTACTCCTGCTCCTAGTTCTTAGAACCAAAAACAGAAATTGCTGGAAAAGCTCAGCAGGCCTGGCAACATCTGTGGAGAGAAATCAGAGTTAACATTTCAGATTGAGTGGTCCTTCCTCAGAACTGGGGAAGGGGATCACTCAACCCAAAACACTAATTTAGATTTCTCTCCACAGATGCTGCCAGACCTGCTGAGCTTTTCCAGCAATCTCTATTTTTGTTTCTGATTTACGGCATCTGCAGCTCATTCAATTTTATCTCCTATTTCTTATGTTCTTCTGTAGGTTACAGGAGCAGAGCAGAACTGCATTTAGAAATTATATATCTTGTTGTAGCACTGATTTGCAGCTCATGCCGATCCAGAACTTCATATGCATTATTTGTTTGTAAATGCATTTTTTTTCAACAGAATTCTTACACACACTTGCATTTTTCTTTGATTGCTTTCCATCTATACATAGATTCAAAAGGGCCCTTCCTCTGATGCGCCTACCTCATAGTCTTGTTCTATTCCTTTGCCCCCTGTTAGGTGGAGCTGACCAAGACCAACCTAGGATGGAAAGCATTTTGAATCAATTTCAGACTACCAAAAATGTAACAAGCATGAAGTAATTTAACCTGTTGAATACTTGTTTTTTCATAGACATTACTAAAGATTGAATCATTTGGTATTGAAAGAATCCTGCCACAATGTAAACTGCTAAAAATATGCAGCATGGACAGGATGGCCCAAATGGTGTTCTTTTGCAATGTAATGATCCAAGTAAATAATGAAGGATTGGAGGAAATGTTTAATATTAAAAATGAACTTCAAAAAGCCAATTTTCCTAGAGAGTTTACAAACATACAGACACAAACCTAAGTAAAAATAAAAATCTTTTCGTTAAACCAAATTTGGCAAAATTGAGGTGCAGTTTCCTACCTGTGACTGAAGATCTCCTTTTTCTGCTATGAACTGATAGTACTGGTACAAATCTAAATCCATTATTTCACCGTTGGAGCTAAGATTCTCAGCCCTTTCTGTCAGTCGAACCTTTTCAGTCAGAATTTCTCCAAAAAGAGCAACATTATCTGCCACTGTTTATGTGTTATAAAAAAGAATTAACCTTTGTATGGTCTATTGTAATAATATTATTGTATGCATAATAGTATATTGTATCAGCTCCCACCCTCTTCGCAAACAAACTGGATTTACATAAAGGTATCAGAGTGCTAAAGTATTTGTGTTATTTGTGTTAAAATTTAAAAGTGGCAATTTGATGTATGCAAAACTTCATTTGTATTGGCAATAACACAAGCTCAGGAAGAATCTTCATGTCAAGGAATAATTAGAAATAAGAGTTAAGACTGAAGTTAAGGGAGCACTTGAATTAATGTTCAGTTCTTCCCCTGATACTTCAAAGCATTAATCAAAAGAACATACAAATGTGGCTTTGATCATCCTGCTGCTCACATCCTAATTTGTAAAAATGTCCTATTCGCCCATTGTGCGTATGTTTGCTGACTTACATTGGCTCCCTGTTGGAACATGTCTTGCATTTAAAATTGTTGTCTTTTATTTTCATGTGCCTTCTTGGTATTGACCCTCCTATTCTGCATAATGTTATCCAAAGATGTTCTGAGCTAGGTTTGTCATTCGCTGTGTGCTAACGACGGACATCCTTTCTTTATATGTGTGTACTATAGCGACTTCCCTATAATGCGATTTTTTAATGGTGATTTTCTATACCATGAGGTCACACAAGAATGCAACTCATGTTATAGGAGAACTACCTGTACAGAAACCAATCAGTTTTTTATTACTTCTGCATCAGAACTCGCAATGTTTCACACTGTTGTAATCTTATTTATTTAGTCATTCATAATCTGACTCTTGGAGTTAACCAAATCCCGATGAGCAATTATAAGACTCTGAACACTCCACTTTTATTTCTTCATCTCTGTTTGATTTAGAGGCATGAGCAGTTACATCTCTATCTGTTACCAATTGGGTCTGATCATCACTATGAATACATTCTAGTTCCGAAAGCTTCAGAACACCAAAAAGCAAATTCCCATATTACTGTGGAATGTACATTCCTAAAGTTAGTTAAATGCACCAAAATTTGGATCATGTCTGCCCCTTTAAAGTCAACTAACATTTTTCCTACACAGATTCAAAATAATTACCATATTTTGCTGCTGTTCTGTAATGTACGAGAGCTGCTTCACAATGCTGTGGCAGATTAATACCATTAAGGTACCTGTAGCCCTGTTGAAAGAGAACTCATTGCATTTAATACTATGGTTTAAAAATGATTGGCTATTATGATTCAATACAACTAAATATTATTTAAATTGTACAAATTAAGCACTTACCAAAATCATATGTGCTACAAAGTTTCCACCCAATGCAGCAAATGTATAATACACCAGTGCCTGAAAAATATTTATAGCAAGATCTCTGCTTAGTACATGAATGTGTTTTTAAAATCTAGCCTCTACTCCAGCAAAATAATTCCATTGTGTTTAGTACGACATAGTGAGGCTCACAATGAATAGGTTAAGGAGACAGCCATTTTGGACTAAGATGAAGGGAAATTTCTTCACTCATTGGGTTCTGAATCTTTGGAATTCTCTGGCCTGTGGATTTTCAGATGATGACAATATTCACAGGGAGATGAAGAGACTTTTAGACTTTAAGAGAAGTGAGAGATATGTGGATTTAGTAGGAAAGTGAACATGAGTTTAACAGTAAAGCAGGGCATGAGGGGTGAACAGCCTACTCTTGCTGGTGACCATTTGTTATAATAATAGCCAACTCACAGATATTTGCAGGGACCGTATCACATGTTTGTCAATGCCATTGTGTCACTTTCCATGATGGACTACAAAATAATTTACAATCTGGTCAGGGGTCCAACCCAAATTAAGTAAAGAATCCACAGGAGCACTATGAACAGGGAAAACTTTAAGTTGTTAAATCTGATATCTCAAAGTTTTGCAATGATCGATTTAAATTGTGAATTATAAATATAAGTTCTGAAACATGTATTTTCTATACCATTTGCTGGTGAGTGAGACGACATCCTAATTCAGCCAGAAGGCCAGAAAAAATGATTTTCTTATAACAAGAATGTTACATCATGCAATACACAATGGATTGGAATATAATTAACCTCCTGTGACAAAATTCACTGACAAGTGAAAACCATATTGCTCTTTCTTCAAACTGTTTCCTGCCCAATGACCTTTCCCTTCAACATTTTTGGTCTTCCTTATTTTGTGTCTCTCTCTTCACATCCTTTACCCTTGTCTCTCCCATTTTCTCTTTCCCCCAAACACTCCTGTAATACTCTTGACCCAAGTGTTTCTTTCCCTCTCGTTGTCTACATCTCTCGCTTGCTCCCTGACGCCGTCCTTCCCTGCCTCTCCCCTTGTCTAAACTCTCCCTCATCTCTCACTGTCATGTCCTTCTCGTTGTGATAGATGTATCAAGCTATCCAGTTCATTTGTTATTGTCTGTCTTATTCATGCTGTGCGCCTCTGATATTTGAAGTAAAACGTTAGCAGAGTTCACAGTGTTAAAAAGGTCTTCTATTTGGATGTGATATCTATGTGTATGGGACAAATGTATTTCTACAAGGGACAAATGTAATTGTACAAGGAACACAAATCGGATTATTGGAGAAAGACAAGTATGTGCAAAATAGGAGACACTGCCTTCTGAAACTGCTGTACCTGAAGATTTAAAAGAGATTTTTCTTCACTGAACATTCTTTCCCGTGATGCTTATAGTAAGGTTTTTCTAACTTCAGCTTGTTCTAGGCTCATAGTAGTTCTTGTCCCACAACAGTCTCTATCCCCTCTGTTTCCAAAGCCTCACCGGCACTCACACAAGATCTTTACTGATGTACTCAATACCTATCTTACTATTTTTATAGCCTATGAAATTTAGATATCAAGTCATTAAAAGAAATTTCACACACATTGACAAGCAAGTAAATCATCGACCTGAGGAGGAAGAAGCAATGGATAGCAGTAAGATTGTGAAAGCAAAGTGGTACTTAGTGTCATGGTTTGGAAAAGGATGAAAATAAGCATCTTTCTAGTGGGATTGAAATCCTGGGCCAGGGAGGATTTTGTGGATGGCTAGGTCTTGTGAGCTACAAGGGTGGTTTAGACTGAAACATGTTTGTATTTGCAAAGTGCATTCGCAAGCTTTGGAATCATAGGATGATGCATTAGAAGAAACTGGTGATATGAATGAAGGAGCAGGAAGGGGAGGATTATGGAAGAAGGCTGGAGTTCAGGAAGTCTCAGGAGAGTGGGACACAAGCCTGAAACCTGTGAAGTGTGCTACGGTGTTGCGCATATGGGTTAAATATTGGGGTTAAGGATGAGGGGGAATATCAGCCTGAAGTACTGAAGGGAAAGTTGAAAGAGCCTAACGTCCTGGCCAATAGTTATTACCAACAAGATCAACAAACATCCACAAGTAGAATATCTAATCATTTACACATTGCCGTTTGTGGAAGTTGTTATGTGCAAATTGGCTACTACATCTCCTATATTAACATATTGAAAACACTTCAAGTGTACTAATTATCTGTGAAGCATTTTGAGGTATCCTGTGAAGATCCTGTGGCTGTGAAGATGCCTCCTCCAATAAACTCAACTTTTGATAAATAACTACTTTTTAAACGCAAATCATATATATTGCTCAGGCTTCTCCTCCCAAAACAACAACTGTTATTTCCAACACCTGCACTAAAAATAGAAAGTAGCAGGATGAGCAAAGGCTGATATGGCTGACATGTTGGATCTTGTTGGGGAAATAAATAATAAAGCAATATCTGAATGAAAAGCAATATTCCCAACTCATTTATCATGCTGAATATTTACTCTTAATACAGTGAATATTGTCTTGCAACAACATGTGTCAGTGACCTCCTTAGCAGTTGAATGATTTAGTATTCTTTCTGATATAATTATTCTTAAAGTTACACCATCTACATTTTTTTACCTTAGGTTGGTTAAAGCCCACACCAATACCAGTGGCATGCATGAATCCTAATGCCTAACAAAAGTCCAAAAAGAAAACACTTGTTTAAAGTTTTCAAAATTATTCACAGAACTTCAATACATTATTTCAACTTAAGCATTCACAAAGAGTTTGATTTCCAATGTGTTGCTAAATTATGCGTTTAACGTTTTGAAAATAAAGTTGTCCATAATCAACAATAAGAAACAGATAACAGACATCTCAGATGTCGATGGAAAAATCAACATATTGAAATATTTCTTCAAAGTATTAATTCACGTTCTTTGAAAAAAGGTTATGTTTTGAACAACCTACTGCATTGCAGTGCGGTGCTGCAGGGCATGACATTGGGGTTATGCCCTTCCACACAATGAGTGTCTATTCGTAGAGTTTTTGCCTTGGGGCAGCTGGCCCAAAAGTCCATTGGGAAAAAGCCTTTCAGACAAAGTACACCCAAGCTGTGAAAAATGCATCAGGCATCTAATGAGTATGATGAATGTTAACTGTGATTGTGAATGTACCGATTGATGTACAGAATGGGAAGAAACTTATTCAGCTTGTAGTTTTGTGTATTGTCAACTTGGATGGTCGTGTACCAAACCTCTCAAATATAATGGGGTATATTTTTGGAAAACAAAATCTGAACTCCTCTAATTCTGACTTCTTCAGCATCATGGATTTTAGTTATTCCATCATTTGGTGACCATGCCTTCAGCTGCTTGAGCCCGAACCTCTGAAATTCCCTCCTGAAGATCTCCATCTCGCTCTTCTCCTTTAAGATGTTGCTCAAAACCCAAGTCTTTAATTTGGCCACATGCCCTTATATGTCTTTAAGTGGTTAATTTTGCATTTTGTGTTATAATAACCCTACAATCTTGGGGCGTTTTACTAAGTTAAACATGCTAAATAAATGCATACTTTTTATTAAACAAAGGTGAATCATTCCCTAATGGGGAGAAAAGATAAAATAAATTTCAAAGGCAACTCAACATTTGCTTGTTCTTTTTGAATATCATCTACTAGGTGGTTTCAGAACATCACTTTTCAACCATCATTTTTCTTGACTTGGAATATTTTGCATATATTGATGCTTAATTTTTCAAATGAGGTGGGAACATAATACAAGCCCAATGATTCACTAAGTTAAATACTGAAAAAGTTATACATGGGCTGGATCTTATTAAATCTTAACCTTATACTTTCAGGAATATGCTTAGGTTTTTTTGTTTTAAACTAAATCTTTTTAATGGAGCAACAGTGCATGCAGCAACGTCTGTTCTCCAAATCAAAATAATTTTCATGAGCAATATGTGATAAAGCATTCCCCAAGATATTAAGAAAAGATATTTCCTTCAAAAGATAGTGCCATTTTAGCAGGTCAACACAAAGGAGCAACTGTGTTTTATCATATTATTTCCACGTTAATTCCATTTTGAAGGAGCTCACAGTTTGTGCCTTATGAGAGCCATTTTCTGCCAGGGCTTCAAAGAGATCTTTAGCTGCTGTGACATTCTGGGGCAGTTGGTCACCAAATAATAAGGCATAGGCTATTCGCTCCATGGCTTTACTGCTTCCAAAATCAGCTGCTTTCACCAGTAGTTTATAACCTCTACTTAAAAACAGGAAATATAAAGTGTTAGAAGCAGAAAATTCAAACACCTCCTGATATTATTGTACCTAAGTCTACATGAACACTATGTGAACAATATTGGAAGCTACATGTTGGAAGTAATAAGAATGCCTGTGGACTGACAATTAGTATAACCAAATCACCATGCAGAAAACTGTCATGAAAAGAAACTTAACTTTCTAAAAAATTGGCTATTAATATAAGCCTTAAATGATATAGAACCAATTGATGATGGTAAGCACTGCAGCCTCACAGCGCCAGGGATCCGGGTTTAATTACAGTCTGTGGATTTTGCACATTCTCCCTGTGTCTGCGTGAGTTTCCTGTAAGTGCTCTAGTTTCCTCCCGCAGTCTAAAGATGCACAGGTTAGGAGGATTGGCCATGTTAATTTGCCATAGTGTCCAGAGATGGGTAGGTTAAGTGGATTAGCCATGGGAAATGCTGGGTTACAGAGATAGGATGGGGGTGGGGTGGGTCTGAGTGGGATGCTCTTCCGAGGGTTAGTGCAGACCCAATGGACCGAATGGCCTGCTTTCACAGTGTAGGGTTCTATTCTATGACAGCATACGGCACTGCATCCGTGAAATTTGAACTGAGTGAATTCTCCTTTCATGGATATCAAATAATAAGGAAAACCGAACCTGTGACCTTACTATTCAGATGCCAGGGAATCCTGCATCTTCACAGGTCACTCTAGTCCTCTGCACTAAATGTAGCAGATGCTACTATTCCAAAGTGGGGCTTCTCAGCCACATCAGATAATGCTTAACACAGAGTTTATGTCTTGATGCAAACCATTGCTTCATGAGACAAAAAGCTGACAATGATCAATGAATTGCATACACGAGGAGTCAAGACCAAATGTTGTCTTCTGCAGAAGTAGGGTGATTAAAATGGAGGATAATTAGACCAGGTCGCACAGTTGTACCAGTTCCCATTTAAAAGTTGTACAAGCTGTCCTTATTTTTCTGACATTATTCTGCAATCTTTTTTATTAATGATCAGCTGGCAGAAAGATGGCAAATTAGAAAAGAGAGAAGTAGGGTTGGTTGGAAAACAACAAACAGCTTTGATGCAGTGCAGATGAGACATAAAACTGATGGGCTGCTGTAAAATGACAGAATGCATATCAAGGTTATTTAGGCAGTCTACTTTATAATGTGAACACGGAAATTTGTTCTGGGGAAAAGCCGACAAAAAATTGTGACAGAAACATGGCAGGAGGGGAAGTAAAGTTTTGTAGGCTGTATGCAGGCATCTAAAGATGTAAGATTTTTTATAAAACTCATTTCAGGTTTGCATCTAAGTAAAGTGACTTAATATCAGTAACAACATGAACATTGACCTAAAGTATTTTACAATTGTATTAGTTAGTTTTCTGTTGTGTGGATTAAGTGTTCAAATGTTTTTCTGAAAATTCCAGACAGTTCCAAAATCCAGCACAATCCAAATCTGAGGCTGCCAGATTTGAGAGAATGTCCTAGTACAGTCATGCAAATACGTTGGGCTTTAACTTTCATATTTTATTATATCAAAGCCTCCAAACTGAGTACAGCATTCCAATATTTCTTAATTAATATATTACATCTACCCAGCTATTATTTTATATTTCCTAAATCCACAGAAGGTTAACCAATATGAAATGTTTTGCCATTCAGTGGTTTATCTGTCTTTATCAATAATATGTCAAAAAAACCATCAAACTTAACATTAATAAAATAATTGGAAATGTTTGCTGGAATTTAATTTCTTGAGTGAAGTTGTTGCTGGCCTCCCAATTAACTTATGGTGAAATAAAAAGAAAATACGGTACTGCCACAAAATTACTTAAGATCAAGAATGTTTGCCAAGGAGATTTAGAAGTTAATTTAGAAAATTATTCTGAAAAGCAATACAGAAATGACATAGATGTGTAAGTGTTAATGGATATGTTGATCAATGCATGCTAATAAAGGTTATTTATATTACAAAATATTGAAACATGTTAAAACAAAAAATAAAACTCAGACAAAAAGAACGAATATTGCTATTTGTTTTATAAACTAGCAATTGCTTCCAGATTTAACATAAAAATGCGAAATTAATTCTTAAAAAATGACTCACGACAGGCAAGACAAAAATGCAATTGTTGCTGTCAGACGCAGTGAAGTGTGATTCAGGAAAGGTTACAGATGGTACTGCCTTTTAGGAGATCCGGAATTGAGCTCATACTGATTGCAGAGGTTTTAAGCTGTGCTCAATGAGGCACTAGAATTTCGACAACACTGACAGTTCTCCCATGCCAGTGGCCAGAGATTGCTTGAAGTGTGCCCTGATTGCCATGGTAACTTGGCTGGTGACTGTGCACTCACCAGCAACTCTTCAGGTCTCTCTCAACAGCTCATTCCAAACACTGCGAACTCTACCACCCAGAACAGTAAGGCCAACAGATGTGTGGGAACACCATTACCTGCAAGTTCCCCTCCAAGCCAAGTTCACCAACCTGAAGTGGAAATATATCGCCGTTCCTTTGAATTCTTGGAACTTGCTATTTAACAGCACGGCCGGTGTCCCTACACCACATGCACTGCAGTGGTTCAAGAAGGGGATGCACTAACATCTTCTCAAAGGCAATTAAGGATGGGTACCAAATGTCGGCCTTGCAAGCAATATTCACCTACCATGGAAATTATTTTTTTATTCAACTTTGGTCATCAAGAAAAGGGTAAAAACTAGAATTTCTACATCTTTGTTTGCTGCACAGACAGAAGTTAATCAATAGGAGATGTAACACCCCAGTCTGTTTAAAAAATTACAATACCGATAGTGTGGAACTAAGTCCTTAAATCTCAGAAAGCCTGACAAGGACATTTTTGAAAAACATTCTCAGAGTGGAGTGCATAAATTTTGCAGAGTTAAGTCATTTTTACATATTTGATATGTTATGCACGTAATTTTAGGTGTATGTAATAGAGCCTGCATAGAAATAAAATAACAAGACAATTCATTGAAGAAAACTGCTCAAACAAATTCATTGGCTAACTTTAAACAATTACTGGTTTGGAAATAGTCGTTTCAAAGAGTGGTTTATCATTTTTCAGGTATGTATTTCCAAAAGCAGCATCAAAGTGGGAAAAAAATTGAAAAGAAACATTAGTGCCAGAATGAAGAAGCTATGTGCAAGAAAATGGTTGAATTAAAGGAACAAAAACAAAGTTGCTGGAGAAGCTCAGCAGGTCTGGCAGCATCTGTGAAGGAAAAAAACAGAGTTAACGTTTTGGGTCCGGTGACCCTTCCTCAGAACTGCAACTTTGTTTTTGTTTCTGATTTACAGCATCTGCAGCTCTTTCGGTTTTTGTTGAATTAAAGGAAACTGGCCTACATTTGAACTAACAAACAAAGACATAGCAACTTCAAGGCTGGTGAGTCAGGGTTAGGAATCATAAAGCTTGACTGTGCACATAATAATTTTAGCAAACCATGTATTATTCTATACTTTAAAGTAGCATGACAGACAGACTCTTGGGAGCTTTTGTGCTGTTCCACAAGCAGGATAAAGGAATATAAAGGGAAAAAATTGATATCATCATTTAGTAGTGAAGTATTCACTTTGCTTTGATCTGGTGCTTAGTGTGGATAATGTTTCTGTAAAATGAGTGGTTCACATGACTAATGATTGGCTATTAGAACACACATCAGCAGAAATTTAAAAGGTTATGGAAAGTTCACAGCAGTCATTACAGAAAAATGCTTGATAAAGTGGCATTGGCAAAGAGGGGAAATGTAATGGATTATTCAGAAACACACCATTTAAAGTTCAGGGATTATTTACTGGAAGCGATTCCAGAAGACTATGCCCGGAAGTTCAAGGTTGTAAATTGGATGCCCAAACGAGACAATTAGTGTGTGGCATTTTGAGTGTCAGGGCCTCACTAGATGTATGACACATTAATTCAATGCCCCAAACTACTTGAGTGATAAATCAGGTCATCAGCTTTCATCTGAATCTTCATGGTTATTGTTAAATGAATGACTAAGCTGAGATGGAAGGGAAATTGAATGTTACAGACACAATTGGGTAAAACACAAGGGAACGACTGGACTGTCTGACAAAGTTTCAAAGATATTGTTATGAAAACCATGTGCTGTCATGAGCCAGGAGACCAACAGATGTGTTCTGAGCCTTGCTGAGTCTCTGCTAATCTTAGGGAGAAATCGTAAAATTTGCTTTCTTGGCTTGCCTTTTGGTTGGATTGCCCATAACCTTGGAGTGATAGAGTCTTCAGTTCAGCTGGTCTGTGCTGAGCAGATATCTCAAACTGATTTAGTTCCATTTGCCAGCATTTGGCCTATATCCCTTTAAATCCTTCCTATACATATATCCATATGCCTATTACATGTTGTAATTGTACCAGCCTCCACCACCTTCTCTGGCAGCTCATTCCATACACACACCACTTTGCATGAAAATGTTGCCCCTTGAGTCCCTTTTAAATCTTTCCTCTCTCACCCTTAAACCTATGCCCTCTCGTTTTGGATTCCCCTACCCTGGGTGAAAGACCTTGGCGAATTACTGTATCCATGCTCTTCGTGATTTTATAAACTACTATCAGGTCATCTGTCAGCTTCTGACGTTCTGGGGAAAATAGCTCTATTCAGCCTCTCCCTATAGCTCAAACCCTCTAACCCTAGCAACATCCTCGTAAATCTTTTCTGAACCCTTTCAAGTTTCACAACATCAACCTTCTTTGTCCACCTCCTGTTCCATTTCACTTTTAAGATGTTGATATGAGGAAATTCTCTCTCTCTCAGAGGGTCATTATTCTGTGCAATTTTCTTCCTAGAAATCAATGGAGGCTGGGTCGTTGGATTTATTCCAGGGAGAATAAATAGATTTTTGATCAACAAGGGAGTCGATTAGTATGAGGCACAGGAAAGTTGGGTTGAGACAACAACCAGATCAGACATGCTCTTACTGAATATTGGAGGAGGCTGCAAGGGCTGAATGACCACAAAAAATTGGCGTGCAAATGATGAAGAAGGCAAATGGAATATTGTCCTTAATTGCTAGCGGGATGAAGTTTAAGAACAGGGAGACTATGCTGTGGCTATATAGGGTGCTGGTGAAACCACATCTGGAGTGCTGTGTACAGTTTTGGTTTCCTTACTCAAGAAAGGATGTACTGGCCCTGGAGGGGGTGCAGAGGAGGTTCACCAGGTTGATTCTGGAATTGAGAAGGTTGCCTTATGAGATGACATTGGGTAGGCTGGGATGATGCTCATAGGAATTTAGCAGAATGGGATGGGGGATCTCATAGAAACATATACAATTATGAAGGGAATATTAAAAAAGAAGCAGGGAAGTTGTTTCCACTGGACGGTGGAACTAGATCTAGGGGTCACTGCCTCAAAATAAGTGGGAGCAGATTTAGGACTGAGATGAGGAAGAGCTTCTTCAACCAAAGATGGTGAATCAGCTGAACTCCCTGCTCAGTGTGAAGCAGTTGAAGCTAAGTTATTGAATGTTTTTAAAGTCAGAAGTCAAACAACTCCAGATTGTAGTCCAACAGGTTTGTTTGAAATCACGAGCTTTTAGAGCACAGCCCCTTCAGGTGAGAGAGAAGTGAGAGGGAGGCACACAGACACAGAATTTATGGACAGAGAGATCAAGGATAAATAAATCAAAAGATCATATAAATGGTGTGAGTGGAGTGTTGAATAATAAGTCTCTGCAGGTAATTAAAATTGTTAAACAGTGTGAGTAAAAAATGTCAATAGCTGAATAACGAGCAAAGGGATGACCTATAATCCAATTAAATGAGACAGAGAGATAATTACAAAAGAACAAATCAAAGGTAGTGCTGGAGACAAACCAAGTGACTGGAGTAACATGATAGGTATAAGAGTTACATAACGAGGGTCTAACCAAACTAATAAGTAATACAAAACTGTACAAACTAATTAAGGTCGAGAGATCATAATAATTTATCCATTGATGGTGTCAAAATAGGACAGTAAGGAAGATTTTACAGATACAGTGTGGTAGGGTCATATGTAGCACGTCATGAACCCAAGATCGTGGTTGAGACCGTCTTCATGGGTATGGAACTTGGCTATGACAATGAATGAATGGGCACCGTGCAACATTCAACAGACAGGAATGTTTCCTCCCAGTCGTTTGTTATTCAACTGTTGACACATTACGCAGACTGTTTAACACTTTTGACCACCTGCAGAGACTTATTATTTGACACTCCACTCACGCCATTTGTATGATCTTTTGATCTCTCTGCCCATAAATTCTGTGTCTGTGTGCTTCTCACTTCACCTGACAAGAGGGCTACACTCCGAAAGCTTGTGATTTCAAATAAAACGTCGGACTATAACCTGATGTCATGTGACTTCTGACTTTGTCCACGCCAATCCAATACCAGCACCTCCACAGAATGTTTTTAAGGCAAAGATGGATAGATTTTTGAACAGAAAGAAATTAAGGGTAATGGTGCGCAGGTGGGTGATTGGAGCTGAGCCCATGAAAAGATCAGCCATGATCTTATTGAATGGCAGAGCAGGCTCGACAGGCCAGATGGTCTATTCCTGCTCCTATTTCTTATGTTCTTATGCTCCGAAGTCCTATGTTTCCCCAACTCCTTATGATAAGACCATAAGATATAGGAGCAGAAGTAGACCATTCAACACACTGAGTCTGTGCTCTACCATGCAATGAGATCATGAGAGATCTGATAATCCTTAAACCCACCTTCCTGCCTTTATCCCATAACCCTTCAATCCGTTTATGATTCAAAATCTGACTATCTCAGCCCTAAATAAATTTAATGATCCAGCCTCAACATACCTCTGTGGTAAATTTCTAAGATTCACCTCCCTCTGAAAGGTGAAATTCCTCCTCACTTCTGCCTTAAATGTGCAACCTCTTATTCTGAGATTATACCCTCTGGTCCTAGACTCTTCCATAATAGGAAACAACATTTCTGCATCCACCCTGTCAAATCCCCTAAGAATCTCATATGTTTCAATAAGATATCCTCTCATTCTTCTATATCCCAATGTAGTCAACCAATCCTCCTCAAAGGAGAGTCCCTTCATACCTGGTATCAGCGTAGTGAACCTTTTCTGGATTGCCTCCACTGCTAGCTCATCAATAATAGACAACAGGAGCAATACTGTTCACAGTATCCCAGCTGTGGCATGACCAGTGCGTTGCATAGTTTTAGCAAATCCACCGTATTTTTAAACTCCATTCCCTATGAACTTACCAAAGCTGTCACTCTTAAGTAAATGGAGGGTTGGGGGTGTTTCAATATGTTAATAGGTTTTATGCAGGTTGCCCTGGAAGGTTCAAAGATGAGCAGGTTAGCTGGATTGGCCATGGTAAATTGCCCACAGTTTCCAGGAATGAGCAGGCTAGGTGAATTAGCTGTGGGGAATGCAGGGTTACAGGGATGGGATAGGGGGGTGGGTCTGGTTGGATGCTCTTTGGAGTGTCGGTGTGGACTCAATGGGCCAAATGGCCTGCCTCTGCACTGCAGGGCTTCCAAGATTTATTGCTAGTCACCTAGCTAATTTGCAGTTACCATAACTGCATGATAGTGATAACATTTTAAGAAAGTACAAGGTAATACAATGTTGTTATTCTTTCCAACTTGTGTTTGAAGGCAACTGTAAGCACACCAGTTGAAATGATTTAATAGCAAGTTGAAATAAATAGCAGAAGGGTCAGTATAATTTAACGTTAACTGTGAGGTTTATTCAAAGAAGTCGGAAGAATGGCTTCCGCATGCTGCTAAACCTACAGAAATAAATTTCTGAAGAAGGGTCTTGACCCAAAACGTCAGCTTTCCTGCTCCTCTGATGCTGCTTGGCCTGCTATGTTCAACCAGCTTCACACCGTGTTATCTCAGAAATAAATTGAGGTTGCTTTTTGGAGATCGTGCTTCCCTCAGCCTCCTGTCCTGTGCCAGTCAGTCCTAGTGAGATCTCAGGCTTACCTGGAGGTCTAGTTCAACGGGTGAACTCCTCCTCAATGCAGTACCGCCACTTCCAGGAGGTACTGTCAGCTTCCAACTGGCTTGTTGACATTGGATTCCCTCCTGGGCAGGGGTGGAAAACCTGCCTCATAATAATTAAAGGCCCTTCAGTTGAAAGGTTGAAGTGGAGTCAGTTGACCAAATTTGGGTAAGAGGCTTAACCATCAACATTCTGGCAGAAATTACTCTCTGCTGGTATTCATCTCATATTCATTCAGATTATGTCAATTCATCAAATTCAGGGTCCTTTTATCCATGTTTGACATGAAGAAAGGTTTATCACCAAAATGTGGGGCTAGTAATGCAATCAGAACAATATGTGTTAGTGCTGTTTGGACAATACTTGCAGTTGGGCAGGCTTCATCAGAAAATGCTATCCACATAGTTTCCTAATAATCTGGATGTGTTTCTCATGACTGGACACCTATTCTATAATACGGAGAACACTTTCCCTAAGCAGGCAGCAATATGGTGAGGGTCAACAGAGCGCTCAATAAGGATACTCAGAGCAGGCAAGCAGAACACCGTTCAGGGATGCTTTGCTTTCTATCGGTTTGTCCTAGACTGACAGTCTGCCTGAAAAAGGGATATGTGTGGCTGGACTGCTGTTCTGTATCACAGTCAAGGACAGTGTTTTGCTGCATGACTTTCTGTAAACCCAGTGTGCTAGATCTCCCAAATCAGGCCATTTACTATCTTCACTGCCCAACTTTTGAACAAGAGCTGACAGCTTCAGATTATCGATAACAAGGTCAGTTCACAGACTTGGAGAAAAAAAGTCGAAAAGAGATCATACTACATAAATCTGGAAATTCTAGCCCATTTATTGGGTAAAGAAGATAAGGACTTTTCTTTATTGTCTTATCATACCTCATATGGGAATAGTTAACACTTATAAGCTTCACAGTTTATTAAAAAATGTACAATGTTGTTATAGAACATAGAACATTACAGCACAGTACAGGCCCTTCAGCCCTCGATGTTGTGCCGACCTCCCATACCAATCTGAAGCCCACCTAACCTACACTATTCCATGTACGTCCATATGCTTATCCAATGACGACTTAAATATACTTAAAGTTGGCGAATCTACTACCGTTGCAGGCAAAGTGTTCCATACCCATGTTGTTATCTGTTATACTTGAGCATAAAATTCACGCACTACTCGTATTTCATTTATTCATACTCACTCCTTCCTCAGTCTCTTATCTCTAGACCGTTTCAGGATTTTGGTACCATTCTGGTAGAATTCTTCCATTTCCTGTTCTTGCCTGCTTTTCACTGTTTCTTGCTGAGCTGTTATGTCCAAGATGTTACAGATGTTTAACATTGAAAATGCTCAGGCAACCACTTTAATATCGAGTTTTGAGAAGATTTGTAGCTCAGGTTGAGGTTCTGGATGTGAGTTTGCTCGCTGAGCTGGAAGGTTAGTTTTCATGAAAACTAACCTTCCAGCTCAGCGAGCAAACTCACATCCAGAACCACTTTAATATTTTGAGCACATTGAGCATTAAGTGATATGCAGATTTAACAATAATTCTTTGCCTTTTGACAGTGCTATAATTATTTCTAACTTAGAATTCCAATAAGTATTTAAAGTAATTGTTTCAGTACCTTTGACCTTATGTTCAACTGTTGTGAATTGTGCTTTTATTGTTAAAGAGAATAATGTCACCAAACCACAAAGCAATGAAAGTGGCAGGACATTGTAGACTGAGAAAATGATTATAACATCAGAAAATGTGGGAAATACTCAGCAGGTCTGGCAGCATCTGTCAAGATGGAAAGAGATAATGTTTCAGATCTTTAATCTTTCAGATTAACAATCAGAAGTTACTGCTGTGAAGGAGTTGGCAAAATCTCTAAACATGATACGAAGAAAAACCTATTTTTAAGTGCATTGCAATGTGCTACCGAAGGATGCAGTGAAGGCAAATACAACCCAGGCTTTCACTAGGGGATTGTATACCACCTGAAAGGAAATGAAAATAAAATGTAGGGGAAAGTATAGGGTTTGGACCACCTGAGTTGCTCTCACAGGGAGCCAGCATGGACATGACAGGCCTGGATAGTCTCCTTCTGCCTGGCAACTTTTCTATCCTACAATGTGACTCTTGGAGGACTTGTTACTCAACAGCTAGTGAAATTAGTAAAGCACTGAGAGTCATTTATTCTTTGTTTTATCACTCTATAAAAATGACATTACAGATTTTGAAAGAGATACAGTTCTGAGAAATATCCAAAAGGTTGAAATGTTAGCATGGTTAAGCTAATCTTGATTGTTTAGGTGCCCAAATATAAACAACCTTGCCTTCTTAGACTCTTCCTGCCTTCTTTTCTTATACAGTTTTCTCACCTTGTGAATTCCAATTAGAATCATTATTTGTCTCTTGCAATTTTTTGTCAGTTTCCTCATTTTCCTTTACATTGGATGAAGTCTGCCCATTCTGAGCTGTTGCTGACCTGATGGCTTCTTCTGACTCACTGAGAACATGATTTATTTTTAATATCTCCTCCAGTTGTATTTCACCATTTTCATCGTCCATGTCCTGAAACATAGGATTATTTGGGATTGATTCTAATGTTGACAAGACTGACTTTGAACGTTTTATTTTGTAAAGAAGGAGAGAGAATTCTCATTTCTTCTTGATTTTTCTCTCACCCCATCACTAAGATTTTGCAGAATGTGGTTCTACAGATACAGCTGTCTGTCAGTTCCTAGGTCTCAGTGTTTACTTCAACTTTAAATATGTGGTTTAAATTAAATTACAATTGTAGATTGAGTTAAGACCTAATCTAAAAGGTCCTTTCAGTTCTGACAAGTTGCAAGACCACTCTGGGGTATGAATGTATCCTCATAACTTTAACAGAATTTATAAAGTTTTAAATAATAATTTCATAAGAGTGATACTTAATAAAGGCAATGGAAACAGTCAGTCTACTTTGGGACACTTCCTCACGACTTCTATCTGACTGCATGCTTGTCTCCTGCTCTTTTCTGGCTGACTGAAGTTCATGTTCCTTCAAAAATGAATCTTCCTAGCTTCTTCTTGTTGGGCACCTGGCTGCTAAAAGCTACAGCTTACTGACTATGGCTAGCCACCACCTTTATGCAGGCCAGTGGCATCCTTGAGTTCTGGGCTTTTACATGATCAGGTTGGTCACGTGTGACCAATTTCTGTTTGGTTTTTTAAAGGTGATAGTTACGTTAGTGATATTACTTTCTGCTATCTCCTGACTGGGTTCCCTAAAGTATCAGTAACTTTGAGAGGGTTAGTGCTATCTCTTATAGTGTTTTTCTTTGGTCTTCAGACAGATAGGGATCACATGTTTTAACAAGAATTCTCATTAGCCCACATGACATGATGATCAGCAATCGAACCTTATTACTATGAGGAATAAACCAGATAAAGAAAGCTAAAATATGATTTGTAGAAACTAGATTGCCCTATAAGAAATCAATACGCAAGTCATTAAAGGCAAGTAATATTTAGTAACAAGGTGCCATTGCAAGATACAGCAAGCTGCATTCCAAAGTAATGTAAGAGGCATGTTAAATTCTTTAGAAGAAAGTGACTGTTTCTCTTTAAGTTACTTTGAGTCATGGTGTGATATAAGCCTCTTACACTGACCACAATTAAGAAAAGTATATTGATATCTTACTCACTTGATCACTACAGCTCCTGATCAAACAATAAAGTAATTGTTGAAAAATAAACTCAATCCTATATTAGTGTCAATAATTCATGGCCTGTGTACTTTCCACTATGCAAGGGGAGCTCTCGAGGATTTTCTTCTTTATATCTTGGGATAGAGTTACCTGCCTTACAGCACACATCAGAAATTAGAGCCTAAGGGCTGTGCAGACAGGACAATGCAATGCAACTCAGTCTGCTAATCATGAACTGATTCTCCGAAGAAGTTTGCCATTCAGCCCCATTGTGTAATCTCTTCCATGCTATTTTGCATTTCTTCTTTCAAATATATGTCTACTTTCCATTTATATGCTGTCATAGTTTCTGCTTCCATCACAATTTCTAACAGAGAATTCCACTGACTAACAGTGTGCTGTCAAATAATCTCCTATAACCAATTCCTCCACTTTTTTGATGGTGATCTTAAATCATGCCCTTGAATTTATAACATTCCCAATTGAAACAGTTTTCTCAACTTAGTAACACACCATAAAGTTTTGAGCACTTCTTGCCAACCTTCTGTATTCTACTGAAAATAGTCTGTTTCTCCTTGCTCTTCTCAAATTAAAACTTCTCATTCCTGCTATCACCGCAGTAAATACCTCTGATATCATAATTACAGACTTGACATTCTTGTCAAAGTAAGCCACTGGAAATTGAACTCAATATTCAAATGGTGATCTGGCTGATGGTTTGTCTAGGCTCAACTCTATTAGTTCTGATCATGCACTCCAAGCATTGCTTCATGAATTCAGAGATAGTAGGAACTGCTGACGCTGGAGAATCTGAGGTAACAAGGTGTAGAGCTAGATTAACTCAGCAGGCCAAACAGCATCAGAGGAGCAGGAAAGCTGACTTTTCAGATCCGGACCCTCCTTCAGAAATGGAGGAGGGGAAGGGGATTCTGAAATAAATAGAGAGGGGGGGAGGTGGATGGAAGATGGATAAAGGAGCAGATATCTGTGTTGCAAGTGCAATGTCACAGTATGAAACAGTTAAATTCACTTATATAATGAATAGGTGGGTTGGAATATAAAAGCAGTGATGTGCTTCTGAGACTTTACAAAGCTCTAGTTAGGCCCCATTTAGAATACTGTGTCCAACTTTGGGCTCCACACCTCAGGAAGGACATACTGGCCCTGGAGTGTGTCCAGCAGAGATTCACACGGATGATCCCTGGAGTGGTAGGTTTAACATATGATGAACGGCTAAGGATCCTGGGATTGTATTCATTAGAGTTTAGAAGGTTGAGGGGCGATCTAATAGAAACTTACAAGATAATGTATGGCTTAGAAAGGGTGGACGCTGGCAAGTTGTTTCCATTAGGCGGGGAAACTAGGACCCGTGGGCACAGCCTTAGAATTAGAGGGGGTAAATTTAAAACGGAAATGAGGAGACATTTCTTCAGCCAGAGAGTGGTGGGCTTGTGGGATTCATTGCCATGGAGTGCAGTGGAGGCCGGGACGTCAGATGCCTTCAAGGCAGAGATCGACAAATTCTTGATCTCATCAGGAATCAAGGGCTACGGGGAGAGGGGAGGGAAGTGGAGGTGAAATGCCTATCAGCCATGATTTAAATGGTGGAGTGGACTCGATGGGCCAAATGGCCTTACTTCCACTCCTATGTCTTATGGTCTTATTACTCAAATTTCTGAGTTACCCCCTCCTTCTATGGTAACTTGAGGAAAACTGGGCACTTTTCAAAGTGCCAATCTTGAGCCCATTCATTCCTCTCCACTAAATATTTATGCATGAAACCCCAACTTCTTAGCTCTTCCAGTTTTTAAATGATCAAGGTGCCCCGCAGAAGCAAAAACACTTAATATTGAGTGATACATGAAGAGATACAAGGCATGTGACCAAAAGTGGGCCAAAAGGTATAATTAGGTCTAAAAGAGGAAAGAAAGGTAGATAAGGGAGAGTACTAAGGAGGAATTTCCAGAGCTTAGATTTTAGGCAGCTCAAAGTATAGCTATCAAAGGCAGGGTGATTAAAATCAGTGGTGCAGAAGATGCCACAATTGGACAAGGTTGTGAAGGTGATGGGGATTAAAGATAAATGGGCTTAAGCAATGTATTTATTTAAATGCTGTTTCCCTCTTATAAAAATCAAAAAAATTCATCAAACTAGATAAGCCTTTACAAACCTAGATTAGCCATGCCTTCCTAAACCAAAATGATCAGCAAATTATCGTTATTTTTTTGCTTGGACAGCTATTACATATGCACAACACTCAAAACTGTTCCTCTAGGCTGTAGTTTCAGGCGAAGCTTGTTCATTTTGTACAGCTGTCCTCTGCCTTCTTACTTAGTTATCACATTCGTCACTGAAAGCCTTGAATCAAAGTATTTCTTACCCCACCTTCTTTCAATGAAAACTAATGTAGTTTTGAAAGTCTTTCTTCACATTTTTGAAATCTAAGTCCTTAAGGTACCTTCGCTACCCTTTTCTAACCGTTCTTGCATTTGTGAATATTCTTTTGACAACAAGACACTAAAATTGCACATATTGCTTCCCATGTAACCTCAGTAATGATCTAAACAAATAAAAATGTAATCACATTTACAAAAGAAGAGATTTTCTAAGTGATGTAACAGAACAGTTAAACATCTGCTTAGTATACAGATGACTCACCCTTTTGGCATGACTGTTTTTTTTCTTGGTAGTGCTGCTGTCTATGTCTATCAAAAAAATCAAAATGGCAAAAAGTTAACTTTTGAGTTCTCAGTGCAAATTTACAATTAAATTTGCAGCAGTTTAAAGGCATTACAAGATTATTAAAGACAATGGATAGGAAAGTCTTTCATCAATCAATCCAGACTGACTTTGAACATAAAGCTCAAATATGAGAGGGCAGTATTGAATCAAGAACATTAAAAGGCCAAAGTCAGAAGTCACACGACACCAGGTTATGGTCCAACGCTTTATTTGAAATCACAAGCTTTTGGAACATTACTTCTTCAGGCTCTTCCACAACAGTAAAAAGCCAAATTATAATTCTAGTAAAACTAAAATTTTCCTGATGAGAGTACTAAAGGCAACATGCAAAATTAGAAAATTATTACTTAATGTTAGAAATGAAAACTTCAACAATCTCTAAAAATATCTCTTCTAACAGTTTTGCCTTAGAGAATATTAGTAAAGGAATTATGTTATTCTAATTAAACCAATTCTTCAAACATCCATCCCGATTTTCTAGTCAATCTTTTACACCATCTCTAACCCTTAAACCATTGTCAATGATGACAATACATTTTTACAAACTATCTTCTGTATCTTGATAAAGCTGTTCCAAGCTGAAGTTTTTGGATTTTTACAAGTTTGCTTGTTTCACAAGACCCCATGCAGATGACCAGCGTGTCCATTGCAAGATAGTTCAAAATTGGTAAGCTCATATATTTAGTAACATTGGGGGAAAAGGTTACATGATCAAGCTTTAAATGGACTTTGTGAGAGAAAGTAAAGTTTTTAAGCTTGTGACAATAAGCTTGGTAGAAAGACAAACTGTGAGGAGGCTACAAAGAGATAAAGACAGTTAAGTACGTGGACAACAAGGAGGAACGTGTGAAGTTTCTCACTTTGTCCATGGGACGAACAGAATTGTTTCAAAAGGTGTGAACTTGTTAATATCGGTGCTTAGAGAGAACACTAATGGCTAGCATGCAGGCATAGCAAGCAATTAGGAAGGCAAACAATATATTCGAAAGAGGACTAGAGATCAAGAATATAGAAGTCTTGCTTTCATTATATGGGACTTGCTGAGATCACAGCTGGAATACTGTGTGCAATTTTAGTCTCCATGTTTAAGAAAGGATATACTTCATTGGAGTATACAGAATGAGAGGGATGTCCTATAATGATAGGCTGAGCAAATTTGATTTATGTACTCTGGCGTTTGGAAAACTTGAGTGGTGATCTTATTAAAACATTCAAGATTATGAAGGGGCTTGATAGACTGGATACTGAGATATTGCTCTGTCTGACTGGGAAATCTAGAAAAAGTGAGCAGTTTCAAGGTAAGTGGCCAATCATTTAGGATGGATATGAGTAAATGTTTCTTCACTTAATGAGCTGGGAATCTTTGGAATTCTCCATGCCACCAACAAATACATTCAAGGCTGAAATAGACAGATTTTTGGTTTCTCAGGACCAAATATAGTGCATTGTGCTTTTTTTTACATTATCTATCACACCCTCATAAGAACTTTTAACTTAGTTGAACAGATCATTCTCCTCCATTGCCTTGCTTCTATTGTCCTACTTAGTTTGGTTGCCCTGTTACCCTGCTCATGGACATAATATCTTCAGCAACTGTTTTCTCTCCACACAATGCACCACTATTTCAAGGAATGAAGGTAAAGTTGCCATAGTCCTGGAAGATCATAGGCTCTCACTAAAGAGACTCAACTGGTAGTGAGTTGCAGCTGAAGGCACACCACACTCAGGGAAGTTGCAAGATTGAGAAGGCTGGGCCTTCATGGGACCTCAGCCAGAGATGGAATTGAACCCCTACTGTTGATGGGACTCTACATTGTAAACCAACCATCCAGTTAACAGAGCTAATCCTTCCACTCACACCTTTAGAAATGGCAATGTTGTTATTCTTGAATTTGTGAGCAGTAGATGGTACAAACCTTACTTTAGCTGTTAACAGTAACCTTTACTGCAGGGCAGGAAGGGTGAAGAAGGGAAAAACAAATATGGGAAGCATCTCAGCAATGTGATTCCTACACAGTTGTATCAAGCATAAATGAGGCTTTATCAGAGGTCATGTTACAGTAAGACAGAGGCCTCCCAAAAGGAATGGCATGAAATATGCCCCTACATGGACCTCTGAGATATTACATCCTATGCAGATGTATGCAGCACAAGCCATGTGAGTATAATGAGATATTATAACTGTGGTAGGAGGCTGACACCTCATCACCCCAAACCTCCAATCACCCAGAAATACAGGATTGTGCAGTGGTACACCCCGCTCCCACAGACAAAACAAACAAACTTCCTCTGCCGACTTAGAGAATGCTGAGAGCCATTTATCATCCTGATTGCACAGTTGAGATCTGTTGGAAGATGGAACAGCATCCAGAATGTATTCGAGGGTGAGTTCTATCCTCTGCCAGACTCTGATCCTAAACCCTCTTGCTTGAGTAAAGACTACTCTCCTTCAGCTTTCAGACAGGACAATTTTATTGAAGCATATGCAGTTTGTTTGCCATGGATGCTGCTGACAGATAATGCACATGTAACATTGATGTAGCAAGGGGCCACACATCAACATGTCTAGCTGCTTGATTGTTCAACGCTGGCTACGTTGCCTGGCTTTCTTTCTGTGCCAAAAGGCAAGAAAGTGATGCTGTGTACTTATGAGTTCTGAACGAAGCAGCAATGTGCTGAGTGGCAAGGCAGCGATGTTGTGAGGGTTCACATAAGTGCAAGGTGAATGAACAGTAAGGGCCCTGAGATACATCCTGTTCAGATGCATTAGACTGATGTGTACTCTTCACACAGACAGACTAGGCAGGAGCATTTCAATGTCACATGTTGATGAGCTCCTGTATTGAGGTGCTGAAGTGTCTTCCAACTCAGTCCAAGCTTGACTGTGATAATGTGGTGAGATTGGTGTTTTGCCAATACCAACTTTCATAGATAAAAGGTGGAGACAGTCGCTGCCATGGAGTAAGCCAATGACCTGTTAGGAAATGATGGTCAACTTGGAAGCCTGGAGAAGCAAGTTTCACCTGCCAGGTAACCACTCGAACTTTTAAGGCAAGCTTTGGTGCTGTTCAGTTTCTCACCAATACCCAAGGGAATTACACACTGCATTATAAATATAGTGAGATTAGATGATGGGATGCTCACGCACAGCAAAACAGTTGCCATTGTTTACTAGCAAGATTGTCATTTAGTGACCGAAAGTTCATGGACAAAATGTGACCTTTCTTCTTCAAATAGAGAATCTATTTTTCCATTCTTGCTGTATTCTCTCAAATTTCCCACCATTACCCACAGCACTCAAGGGTGAGAAAATTCTATTGAATAATTTGGCTGCTTGTGCAACATCCTGTCTGAATGTTTTTCATTCCCAATGACTAGACCGTGGCCACCTCAGGCTTAGCACAGTAGTTTGCAAAGTTGACTTCCAATTGAATCCTGACTATTATTATCTAGTTCCCTCATGATAAAACTATGTTCCTTTATTTTTATTCACTTGGAAGAAGGACCACATTTATTGCCTGTCCCCAATTGCTCTTGAGAAGGTGCTGGTGAGCTGCTTTCTTGAACCATTGCAGTGCTGTAGTTAGATCCATAATGTCAAAAGGATTGGAATCCCAGGAATTTTAGTTTTGACCCTACTTCTGAAACATCTTTGCCTTTGTCACCTTCAGACGGAGCTATTTCAATGCTCTCCTAATTGGCTTCTCACGCTTGATAAACTTCAATTCATGTAAACTCTGCAGGATTCAGGCAACACTGAGTCTTGCTCACCTATCATCCCTGCCCTCACCCGTGGACTTAAATCCCTTTGAACCACTTACATGGAATCGTTTTACCAGCGAGTTAAACCCAACTGAAATTCTTATGCTACTGGTTGCTGGAGTTTGTACACCCATTCTGCTGTCTATAAGAGAGAAGTGTGTGAGAGAGAAAAATGCTGATTTTTATTTAAACCACAATGAATATCGTAACATCAGCGAAAGCAAAGCAAAATCTTACTGATGGAATAAGATGCTCTTTATTAATATGACAACTACAACAAAGAAACCATGAAGTCAGTTTTATTATAATAATAGGCCCGTTCATAAATAAATGTATTTGAGCAATTCCACCAGAATAGTGTGAAATAGTGGGGTTGTATCTCGTGATTCCCACTGTTTCTTAATTAATACTATCATTTCTTCTGGCAACAATCTCAATATGATTTGGCAGACTTCAATGAAAAGGTGCTCCTTTTAGTATTTAAAAAAAACTGAATGTCCACAGCAACTTTTTTAAATATACGTAAATGTTCTTGGGAGTTTAATTCAGAAAAGGATCAGCAAACTAAGACATGAGGAATTAAGTGGTTTGACCAAAAGCTTAAGCAGTGGTTTTCTTTCATATGTTGTTTGTAATGAGGAAATAGAAGTGATGAAGATTAGATTGAAATTGTTACATGTTAGGGGCCTAGATATCAGAAGACACAGTCCCCAGTAGAAGCACAATGAGAAAGGAGAATACACAAGCAGATTGAGGATAAGGGATCAGAAGGGATCTACTTGAGTCCATTAATATAAGATAATTACTAAGAAATCACATAAGGTATTCAGAAGCAACTTCTTTATCTAAAAAGTGGTGAGACTGTGGAACTCTCCAGCACAGACAGTGGTTAAAGCAAACAGTATAGATACATTTAATAGAATGAATGAAAGATACACAAACATATTCAAATAAAACAAAATACTGTTGATGCTGGAAAAAAAATTCGAGACAAACACAGTTCTCATGAAGTCATTCCAGTCTCAAAATGTTAACTTCATTTCTTTTCACAGGTGTTGCCATGACTGCTGAACTTGCTTTTACTTTTGTAAGCTACACCTGGAATGTATTGAGTATTTCCACCTACTGATGAAAGACTGACTTGTTACTGATCAATATGCTTATGGTTCCTCTGGGAGAGACATTGAACACAACAAGAGGCTTCACCAGAAACACGCAGAGGCGCAGTGAAGAAGAGAGCTCAGAAACCTCCAATCAATTCATCAACGCATCCCTTCATGCCTCACCTGCCCCACATCGAGTGAATGAACCATTTCAGAACCCATCAAATTGGCATGGAAGCAAATCATCCTCAATTCCAACACAGTGCCTCCGAAAAAGAGGGTTAATTGTCTGCATCACAAGGACAGTGGATCATTACCTAAAGACTTCTTTCTATTCATCAGAGGAACATGAGCATCGCTGCACAGGAAAACAGATAGCTTTCCCTAAAGGGCATTCATCAACCAGCCCAGATGCGTCTTCAATGACAATAGTCAGAGTCATATTCTATTCTAGATTTGGTGAATTGAATTTGAACAGCACTGGCTGCTGCAGCGGGATTTAAACCCATAACTCCAGATTATCATCTGAAACTTCTGGATGACCAGTCCACTGATATCACCACAATGCCATAGGCTCCCCCAAAAGATTTGCTGCAGAAGGCAGATAGCCTGAAATGAAGCCTTTGAATAGCTCCACTCACCAAGACAGAGAAAATTGTCTCTGGGAGGAGACGGGGAATATTTATCTGCTGTTGTTGTTCCAGACTGTAAGTCTTACCCCTCCTGATAACAACATAAATTGGCCTAGTATTTTTAGGAGATAGAACATAGAGCATAGAACAGTACAGTGCAGTACAGGCCCTTCGGACCATGATATTGTGCTGAACTTTTACCCGAAACCTAAGATCTATCTAACCTCTACCGTACAATTACCAACGTCTTTTAGCAAATGAAATTAACAGTCTTACTCCACGTTAACTTCCTATCTTGCTACTACAAAATAGACTACTTGTTGTTACCTAAGCATGTGCCTTTTCTGTCAAATTAGTGGTTAGTCCTTCACTACCTGATACTATGAAGTGCTGTGAAGTGGTATTACAAGGAGAATTGGTGGCAGCATGTCTATCCAGAGAAGATCCCAGTAGGAACAGGCATCAACTGTAAGCATCCCTTACGTCCAGCCTCTATTGTCCAAAATCTTCAATTATGTTAGTTAGGCCACAGTTGTAGTACTGTGTGTAGTCTTGGTTGCTAAATAATAGGAAGGCTGTGATTAAACTGGTGAGAATGCAGTGGAGATTCATCAGGATGTTGCCTAGGCCGGAATGATCCAGCTACGAATAGAGACTGGACAGACTGAGATTGTGTTCCTCAGAGCAGAAAAGACTGAGGGGTGTGACTGAGGTGTACAAGCTTCACAGGTGAATAGACAGATCAATAAGGAGCAACTTTACACCTTAGTAGAGAGGTCAATAACCAGAGGACACAGTTCTAAGGTAAGGAGCTGAGGGTTTACTGGCCATATGAGGAGAGCAAATTTCACCCAGAGAAATCTGGATATCCGGAACTCAGTGTCTAAAATGCCACAAGACATTTGAGTATTTTGACAAACACTTGAAACGCTGTAACATACAAGGCTACAGTATGCTGGAAGATGAGATTAGAATAGATGGATGTTTGACAATCAGTGTGGACACAATAGACTGAAAGGCCCCTTTTAGCGTTGTAACAACTTTCTAATTTCTATCCTCTCTGAAGAATCTTCAGAAGTCAACACAGTTGAAGACTAGCAGTGAACACTGCCAAGAACAGCCAGCAGTACGACCCACTCCATTCCACTTACTGAGGAATCATTAACTGAAGTCATGCAGACTGCAAAACCGTCTGCAGGACGAATTATTACAGCAGGTCTGAGCCTGATGCCAGGCTGTGAGACGACACAAACTCAAGAGGAGCACTTCAATTCTTTCATAAAACAAAGGAATGTGGGTGCTGTAGAGCTGGAACAAAAACATAGATCACTGTAGAAACTCAGTAGGTCTGGCAGCACCCACAGAGAGAGAGCAGAGTTAACATTTCAAGTCCAGTGACCCTTCTTCATAACAGACAGAAGCCAGGAACTTAAAAGAGATAGTAGGAACTGCAGATGCTGGAGAATCTGAGATAACAGGGTGTGGAGCTGGATGAACACAGCAGGCCAAGCAGTATCAAAGGAGAAGACTAGAAGACTTCTAGAAGATTAGAAGACGAGAAGAAGACCTCTGATGCTGCTTGGCCTGCTGTGTTCATCCAGCTCCACACCTTGTTAGCCAGGAACTTAAATTCTTTCGTCTATCATTACTATTGACAGAGATGATTAACAGTAAATTACCCCAACCCCAGTGATCACGAATACCTACTTCCCAAGCCTGGTAGGATGAGGAGCAGCAGTACTATCAGTAAGCTGGAGCAGGGCCTGTGCAGCGCCACGTCCATCCCGAGCCTGCGACTAGGATTCTGCACCAACGCCTGAGCATCCTTTCAAAACTAACTCCCCTTGCCCCACTTCCCGTCGCTAGGCGACCGTCACCAGGCGACCGTCGCGCCGACCTTCGCCAATGGGAAGGCCAAGCCGGATCCCCGACCCCTGACCCGGAACCTCATTTATGGACACCCAAAACAGAGCTCTGCCCGTCCAGCTGACACCCATGCCCCGTCCTTGGCGTGCGCGCTGTCTCTCAATAGTTCCGTCTGTTTCAAACGCCACATTAAGTATAGACTTATACAGCGATGAAACATAACGACCGATTGCATTCGCTCTGTCTCTCTCCCGCTCCAACTGCAGCCCGCACGAGGATCAATCGCCGTGCCAGCAAGAAAACTTAGGCGCAATCGCACTTGATAGTTCGAGGGGGCGGGGACTGGGACGGGGACAGGGTCGGAGACGCACCAATGGAGCGCGGGGCGGGTCGACGGACGTTCAGTATTGCCAATAGGCTTTGTGGGTGCGCGGCGTAGACCGCGCCTCCTCCTCAGGGGGCGGGGTCTGAAGCATCACGCTTGGTTGAGGGGGCGTTGCTGCCTGAAGATCAGGTGGTGCGTCTGCTGTCAGTTCGCCTGGGAGGTATAGTGTATGTGTGCGGGGAATAATTTAAACATTTATTCCTGACTGAGGCACTCGGGTTTCTGTTTCGCCGATCCCAGGACTTCAGCAACACAGGGAGAGGAACGCAAGGAGACAAAAAACATGCCCAAGGAGAAGAAATCCACAGGTGGGTACGTGTGTGTGTGTGTGTGTGCGTGCTCGCGTCTGTCGCTATCTGTCAGTGGGTCAGAGGAAAAAACGTCTCACCTCCCCCTGTCACCTAGGGTCTACTTCCCACCCTGTCCTTTTACTTTACTACCGTGTAAAGGGTCCCCGGCTGCTCTGCTGAAACCAGGCTTTTCTGGTTGTCATAGGAGCAGACTAGGCCTTGAAGCGCCTCCTGTCAAAAGAAAGGAGCTGAAACACACACCTTTTACACTGTCTGTATCGCTTGCGCTATCTACGACTGTTCTGTTTGCCCCGATCTGTCTGCCAATGGACCGATTTCTTTGTCTTGCACGTAAAACAGGGGAAGGGGCGTAAAGCATTTTTCTTTTCTCTCAAACTGAACTACCATAAGTGTGGTAATGTATTTGTCCAAAATGTGCTTGCCTTTTTTTGTTTTAAGCGAAATGCAGTGAATCTAGTGGCTGTTTACCTGAATGATAACATTACAGAATTTTTCCTGTCTATGATTTGTGCCACTTTTGACGTCTATATCTTTATGCCTGTGTTCTGGAAGGAAGGTGTGTCTGTCAACATTACCACATGGAATAAGGACATCATGGGCTCAGATTATGGGAAAATAAGGTTGTAACATGTACTCTGAGTAGACATTTAGTTGGGACTTCTAGTTCGGTCAATTTGAACGGATAGCATTAAATGAATAATGACGGTGCCTATAATTGCGGAGTAATGCAGGTATCGGATATATGATGCATCATTACTAATTCACATCGAGGTTGGGAATATAAATAAGCTGTGAGGTCTTTATAATCCTCAGTTTTCTACGATTGTATTTCACTCTTTTCATCCTTTTGCTTTTGAGGCATTGCTGTTGTGCATTTTAAAAGCATTTTTCAATTCTCTGTGGAAAATATGACACAAACTATCTGACTGATGTTTACCCTGGCAATATACAAAATTGCATGATAGTTGAGATGTTATAGCATGTTCTTTTTCAGAGCAATTTCTTAACCTTTGTCTCCAGACCAGCTTGATTTATGCTTTAAAAAAAGGAGGCTGAGTTAAATTAGTAACCAAAATGACAATGGCTGCAAGTAAGAATTGTCCAGCCCTGGATTTTGATTTTTCTGAAGTCTACATTTCTGGCTTCAGACTTAGTTACAGCTATTAGTTTGTTTTTGTGTGTAGCTTCACAGTTTTGTAAACAAAGTGTGGACATTATGAACTCAGCTGACAGTTTTACCTTTTTTGTTGACTTGGGACACATCTGGATCTGTCAACAAGGATGTTTATCTTTTGAAACACTCCAAATAGAATTAAGCCAATTATATGGGTAACATGCAAATTATGTAATGATCGTTACTTATTATAAACATTGATAATTCTGAACAGTCTTGCTTAGTGATGAGTAGAGAGTTGTTAGCATTGTAGGGACTTGCTTGCAGGAACTGTACTATTGCTATATCTTTAAATGTAGAAATATTTCATGCTGGCATGTTGCAACTTTGAAAGTAAAATGTTTTGACTTGGGTTGTAGTGTTATAAAATTCCGTTTGCCTCTGTGACATTTTATTGACTCTAGTATTGAGTCCACCACCGAGCTCAGTTTTCTCCTGTGCCTAATCATAGCCTTGTCAACACTTGCTTTAGCCAGGTCCCACTGGAATTTGTGTTGACGTAGAAACTGGACACTGAACTACCATAAAGAAAAAGCTACAACCTTAATGTTACATTAAATCTACACTTGCCTCTATTTTCTGAGGTCAGGCAATATTGATAACATGAAAGCCAATTTTGTTGTGTGTTTGTGAGATTCCTATGTGGTTGATGTTAATCTAACGCCTATTTATACCAGGCCTCTGCCCAAACTGCAGCATTTCAGGTTTTGCATTCTGGGACACTCTGCATGTTTACTGTAGGGACATTGAATGCCATCTTTGTACTGTTCCGAGCCTGCATTTAGAACTTGTTAAGATATTTTGGAATATTAATGTGACTTGCATTTGAAATATCTGATTTGGAACACTTTGTAATGTAGATGCTGAAATTGGGAAAATAACTCAGTGTCACAGTGTACATTCTATGTCTTGATTTGTGCAAAGAATTCAACTTTTGGTAAAGTAGAGGGAGAAGATAACTTAGTTGTAGAGGATTTCCAGCTAAGAGAAAGATAGATGCCCAATTGTATTGTGTTATGAAAGAACTTGATAGAAAAATTAAGCTTTGTGGACGCGCTGTATTTCTTTGATGCGATTTACCCCTTTTCCTCCACCTTATGGTGTTATGCCTGGTTCTGAAAGTGCTGTGTCTCCTTTGGGTTCTTGGAAGCTTTGATGGTAAGTGACTTTTATGTATTACTGCACTTTTCATCATTGCTAAGGATAATCTGTCTTTATGTGATGTCTACATGCAAACTTCATTACTAATCTCGAGTAATGAAGTTTCCATTTTGCCCAGTTATTTATCAATCATCACCAAAAGTCCACAGAAAGTATTGTCAAAGGTGCCAACAGGTGGCACTTATACAGAAATAATCTGCTCACCAAAGGTCAGTTTGGTTTCCATCTGGATCACATTGCTCTATATAGCATCGGCCCAAATATAGAAAAGCTGAACTCCAGCATTGAGCTAAGAGTGACTGCTTCATCATCATTTGGCTGACTGTAGCATCAAGGATCCTTGGAAGAGAGAGACATGCACAAGTATGTATATGGTAGGAGGATGGATCATCTGGCTAAAGCAAGTGTTGACAAGGCCATGATTAAAGAACAAAGAACAAAGAAAATTACAGCACAGGAACAGGCCCTTCGGCCCTCCAAGCCTGCGGCAATCCAGGTCCTCCATCTAAACCTGTCACCTATTTACTAAGGATCTGTATCCTCCGGCTCCCTGCCCATTCATGTATCTGTCTAGATACATCTTAATTGATGTTATCGTGCCCGCCTCTACCAGCTCCGCTGGCAACGCGTTCCAGGCACCCACCACCCTCTGCGGAAAGAACTTTCCACACATATCTCCCTTAAACTTCTCCCCTCTCACCTTGAAATCGTGACCCCTAACAATTGAGTGCCCCACTCTGGGAAAAAGCTTCTTGCTATCTGCCCTGTCTATACCCCTCATGATTTTGTAGACCTCAATCAGGTCTCCCGTCAACCTCCGTCCTTCTAATGAAAATATTCCTAATCTACTTAAGCTCTCTTCATAGCTAGTGGCCTCCATATTAGGCAACATCCTGGTGAACTTCCTCCACAGGAGAAAACTGAGCTCGGTGGTGGACTCAATACTAGAGTCAATACATGGCAAGTAACATTTGTGCCAGTAAATAATTATCTCCAAAGTGAAAGTCAAATGGTCATATATATATATATCCATATATGCTCTTGATCAGAAACTTAACTGGATCAGCAATTCTGTGGCTACAAGAACAGATCAGAAGTTGGAAATTCTGCAGCAACTAATTCATCTCTTGTCTCCCCAGTGTCAGCCCATCATCTATAAGGCACAAGTCAGGAGTGTGGTGGAATACTCTCCACTTGCCTGAATGGATGCCCATGCAAATGACACTCAAGAAGCTTGGCACCATTCAGGACAAAAACAGCCCACTTGATTGACACACCATCTATCCCTTCAACATTCAGTATTTTGCTATCACTGTTCATTGGTGCTGAATGTGTACTGCAGCTGCTACTACCTAGAAGGATGAGGGCAGCAGACGCAAAGCAAATCACCATCTGCGAGGTATTACTGTTCCTTCACTTTCACGGACTCAAAATCCTGAAAGTTCCTTCCTTAAAGCGTTGTGGGTGCCTCAACACCTCAAGGATTGCAGTGATTCAAGAAGCAGTTCATTGCCGCCTTCTTTTGGCAATTGGTATTGGGCAATCATCATAAACAATATTTAAAAATCTGTAAATAGAGTGTTGTTATGAAGGTGTGTTATTCTTAAATATTAATTTTAGAATAGCTTTGCATATATCTATATCTTGGACTTCTGGTAAAGAACACTTTGCAAAGCAAAGGGGACTGGCTATGGCAGAGAAAAGTGTTGCACTTGCAAAGAACATAAGCTGCTGCACTACAGTCTCTGAGGCTACAGTACTGTTTGGAGAGGACACACCCAGTTTGTCTTTTTTTGCTTTTTGCTGTCTATCTTGCACTGAAATCTCTTTCATCATAGTTTGAGAGTTAAAAAACCCCTTTGGAAGACATCACCACAAGTTGTAAAATTTTGGAATAAGGGACCACAGTTAACTGATATAAGTAGTCAATCATTGTTAAGGAATTTACACATAGTTTTAAGTTTGTTAAACAGCATGTATATAACCTGTGACTGTTGAGGATGGCTTATTGATTATCATTGGATCACCAGACAGCTGGCATGGTGTGTTATCTCATTAAACATGTGAAAGCAGCTTCCTGTTCATGAGCCAACATGTAAGGAAACTGTCCCTTGAGCCCTCATCCTCCTCTTGTGGCCTATCTAAGGCAGACAACTACTTGCTGAGGACTGCATCTTACTCTGATCATTTGTATATGTACCCAATTTTAGGGGATGATAGTTAATGTTATGCCAGCTATCTATTTGAATCCTTTTTGTTGATGAACAAGGGATGACTACGCAGAATATCCTAACATCTGTGACCTTCTTGCCCAGTCCTTGTCTCTTCTCAAAACCAGTTTACATTATGTGAGGGCAGACTTTTCTGTTTCTCTGAAACAATTTGGAGCTTGGGTATTAGTGATCTGGTAGACTTCAACTTTAACTTGCTATTTGTCCTTTGGCAGAGGTTTGTTCATATTTGCAAATGTAGAGCAAGGTTCAAAGCTGTCTTTGATAAATTTATTCAAAGTTTCAAACTTGGCAAAAGGAAAATGAGGGTCCCAATTTTTTTTTTGTTGAAGACTAGGAGTGGGTTTCCAAGAAGAAAGTTCTGAATCTAAATCACTGTCTCTAGACAAAAAAGAATTCAACTGCTGTACCTGATTCAAAAAGAAATCCCAGTGCCAATAGATTTACTTATTTTCTGAATTTAACTGTAACTTGGCCAGAGTACTTTTAGGATAATACCCTGTCGAGTTTTATTCCAGACTTGGAGGTTGCATGAATGCGTGCTTGCATGTGAGAGTCGGTGGTACAGTTCGAAACCAGTGCTTCCCATGCTTCCGCACTGTGACCCTGTCATGAAGATTGAAATTTTTCGTCATTCCTCAAGAACTGCTGAAAGTAACATGGAGGGGCTATGAGAGTGGGACCAGAGCTCTCAAAAGTTGATTGGAGCTCTACAGTGGCAATTACCATCTCACAGGTTGAGAACCTAAAACTTTGACCCCACTTTGGGAAGTCATGGTTAAAATCTCTTTTGTTTGAGTAGGCCTTTTGTTTGTAATCAACTGCTCTTTATTTGTATAGGACCTTGGCTGGCTTGCTCATAAGTCTGAGTTATATGCAATATGGTCTCCCCTTTTAAATTAAAATCTTGTTCTGAGGAGTGGGATAAGGAAAGGAATTATTTCACCCTCCTTGCTCAGTTATAACAATACATGTAGAAGAACTCTTTTGTGAGCCACAGATTTAATATCGAAAGCAAATTTATTGCAAATGTCCAAACCACCTGTTTGGTCACTCAGATATTTCTGGTAGTAATGTAGTGTTAGCTATACCTTGACACAGATAAGTGACCCCAATTGCATTTCTTGCAACACTGAGAGAGGGATGACTTCTCAGTTAACATAATATCTTAACAGCTCTGAATTAATCATGTTGTGAAGATCAGATAAGATGATACATAATGTTGTATTAGGTTGTGTTAGGGATCTAATTATCCACCAGATAACTAGAATCTTTTGGGACACCATGGAGAATGGGAAGTTTGAAAATACCCGCAAAGTTTACGGATTCCAAGTAACCAGCATTTCCATTCAAACATAGTCAATATTAACATTTGGTGTGTGAAATGATCATGTAATCATTTATGACTGGACAGGAGCTCCTCACAAAATGGAGATTTTTAAAGTGTTGGTCCTTGATCAGGTTGTAAACTCTGGAAATCCGAATCTCAGAAATATTTTTATTTGCGAAGTTTTCACAACAATCACAACGCAAATAGCACAATGTGATGGTATTGACATCTTTTGAGTAACTAAACCAAATGAAAGCACGAATTGTTTCATGTTGCATAATCTCTAATATTCTATTGTCAATTGAACACAGTCAATGAGGTTTCCCAAGAAAGCTGTTATGTTAAATGTGTCACAAATGCAGAAAAAGAAAGAAACAGTGAATTTAAGGTCTTTTTGCATCTTCTGTTCAAAAGAAACAGAACCCTACAGAGCAGCACTGCTGATGCATACTTGTACAGGTGGGATATGAGTGCTCAGTCTCTATGCATCTAACAGGTTGCAGAAGGTATTTCTGTACAAGAGACAAATTTTGCTCTCCCTTAGCATATGAAATCCCTTCTTAAGACATGCATTGAGCAATATCTTTTTTAAAAAAAATGTTTTATGGGCAAAAAATAATCGTGCAGCTCTCTACAACACACATTACTGGAACACTTTCAATTTCAAGCCATGCTTCCAAGAAGTATTTGGATTAAAGTTGATTGTGAGAGAGCACAAACTGAACACAAAGGTAGTAGCTTATTTATAAGTCAAGTCATTTGAAAACTTTGTTTTCTACTTCCTTCTATTCTTATTTTGCAAGCTTGCAGATCTGGATGTTTTATAACATTGTTTATCAAATCCTTGATTCTTAATAAACATAACAGGATAATAGAGGGTACCTGCAATGATAATTTGAGGAAGTAACATTTTTGATAATAAGCACAAGGAGTCAGCCTGCAGTAGTGCTGTGTTGTTTGTATTAATAATGTCCATTTCCATCTCCTATGAAAAATAAGAGAATACAGCTCAGCCTTGGCTGAGAACTCATTTCACAAAACTTCATTATCCAGGCAGTCTTTCCAAGCAATCATCTAAATGTGGATTGGGAACTGGGAAAGCATTACCAATGCATAGGAATGTCCTGCTGACATTGGTCAATT
Source organism: Stegostoma tigrinum (assembly GCF_030684315.1). Lineage (NCBI taxonomy): Eukaryota > Metazoa > Chordata > Chondrichthyes > Orectolobiformes > Stegostomatidae > Stegostoma > Stegostoma tigrinum. The sequence goes on along the minus strand of NC_081362.1, from coordinate 5,958,707 downwards.
GTGACATGGTCCAGAGCTTTACTTTGTATCTAACCTGTACTGCTCGTGACCTGGAATGTTTTGATGCTGACACTGGATGCCCGGACCAGTGATATTCTCCCCACAGCAACAAAATGAAAGTGCGTTCCACTGTCACCTGGTGTAAAACAGATGTATTAACTTGTTACAGTACAGTTTAAAGATATTAAAGTGTTCTCGAGACCTGTGCGTTTTAATTCCCAGAAAACTGTGCTTACTGATCAAAACAAAAATAGTTCTATCGTTGCAGTTGATTTAAATAACAGCATAAAAACCAAGTGGAAACTACAAAACATAGAATGTGGAATTCTTGAGGCTGTCCGTGATTGAATAAACAGATATTTGATGTACTCCTGAACTCCAGATTTAAAATAGGTGGTGTAAGTAGATACACATTGAATTTCTACACTGATTCAGAAAAGGTTTAATGGCTCCATTGCAAAAGTTGATCCTGAGTCATTAGAAACATGAGTGAGTTGCACACTTTTATGTTACTTGCATGAAGAGGGATAGCAATATTAATGCAGTACTTATTATTTTAACACCAGTCTTCTAGCCCAATGGCTTATTTCCATGTATACTCAAAGTAGGGAATGTTTCATTCCAAGTGCTATAAATATTCAGTGTAGGAATCTGTCAACTTAATGAACATCATATGATGTACAGCATAAGAGCTATATTTATCCGCAGTGTTGAAGTGTGAAGGAGAACTTAGTTTAACGTTTCTGGACTAATTTCTTTCTAAAACCAATTTTAAGATGAGAATCAAAATTGGACAGCACTAGGAAGCCATTCAGCCAAAGCAGAGGGGTTTGCTGGGTTTTTAATATTGCAAAGTACCCAGCTCTACAAAAGATTAACAAGATTATCCTCTTGAATTTTGTGGCCAGATAAAATTTAATTTGACATGTATGCTTTCTGGATAATTAGTTCAAAGAAAGCCAGATTAAATGGATTTATGATCTTTTTTTGTGGCTGAAGTTGCAATATAGCCATAAAAACAAAATAACTGGTTAAAAAATGCATCTTTGACTTGTGCAAGTAAAGGTGAGTGAGTAATGAGGGTTGTTCCTCAGCGCAGATGCATCGTAGGAAAAACATTAGATATAAATGGTAAATCTTATTCGTACTGGATTTTCATTTTCTTACATGCAATATATTAACTTTTTAGTATTAGTTCTTTTTTTCTTTTCTTTCAGCCCAATCTCAAACCTTTGGTAACAAATTTTCGTTACAAAATTTTCTTTTAACTCTGAGAATTGCCATTAGCATGACGTTTCCCCACACAATTTTCTTGCAATTGAAAACTGTTCTTTTAACTCTGAATAGACAGGCTTCCCTAATAGTTGCTAAGTAGTTTTTAGCAACCAGATGTTTTCAACACAATATTATTAAGGCTTTATATTATACTTTTTTTGAGGACTTCAGTTTGAAGGATTGTGACTTCTTGGATTTTTTTTTTGTAAAAAAGAGATGCAAGAACTAAACATGTTACTTGAAAATTAAACCAGAAAATGGAAGAGTGGATGTTTAATTTTTTTTCAACTCGATGGGGTGGGAGGAAGTTGGAATAGAGGGGTTGAACTGCGTAGACACTTACTGGTTACACAAGTGCCTATAACTTCACCGGAAGTTGAATTTTAGCACTCCAGCTGCCCCTAGGTGTCTTTGAGGGCAAAAGAAGTAACTGCCCAGGAACAGTTTGTGGATTGGTTCAAAGTAGTAGTTTGACATAGCACTGCCATGAGTGAGGGCAGTATGGATTTGGACCCTCAAGCCTATCATGAAGCAAATTTGCACTCTTGCTCTTAATTGAACATGAAATGAGACTTTGCTTTTTTGAAAAAGCAAAGCTGCTATTTGAAACCAATGACTGGGTCTATCTGGCCAGCTACTGAACTGGAGTTACCTGAGCTGACAATGCGATATCATCGCCTATACAAAAGAACTTTGAGAAAAGGCACCTCATTCCACTTTTGGATTAGATTTTGATTCACAGACATTGTGGAATGCACTGCCGGAGGTGGTGGTGGAAGCAGGCACATTGCCAACATTTAAGAGGAATCTGGATGGTTATATGAATAGGGAGGAGATAGAGGGATATCGACTGAATAAGGGCAGAAGGTTGGCTTTTTAGTTTAGTTAGGGCATGATGATTGGCACAGGCTTGGAGGGCTGAAGGGCCTGTTCCTGTGCCTTATTTCTCTTTTGTTCTTGTTCTTTAAACCTGTGTAGCCAAGTAATTGTGTGCCTTTTTCATCTTTATTTTTGTCACTCAATATTCTTGGAAATGTGTAATTTTTCATGGTTTTCCTTGTTGGACAACGCAAAGATTGGGGGAGCTGCAGATATTGAGGAGGATTGCCAGAGGAAACAGCAGGATATATAGATAGGCTGGAAACTTAGGTGGACAAATTGCTGATGGAATTATATCCAGACAAATGTGAAATGGTGCATTTTGGGTGATCTCTACTGCAGGAGGGAAGTATTCAGTAAAAAGCAGAACCCGTAGTGGCATCATTATACAACGTGATCTAGGCATATAAGTCCACAGATCTGAAGTGGATAAGAAGCCATATGGCATGCTTGCCTTCATCAGTCTGGGCATAGAGTGAACAATTGGCAAATCATGTTCCATCTATGTAGAACTTTAGTTCGACCATGATTGTAACAATGCATATAATTCTAGTTGCCGCACTACCAGAAGGATGTGGAAGTTTCAGAGAAGGTACCAAAAAGGTTTACCATGATGTTGCCTAGTTTGGAGGGTATTAGTTATGAGGTGAGATTGGACAAACCTGATTGCTTTGCACTCAAATGCCTGAGGCTGATAGAAATTTGCAAATTGCTGTTAGGCCTGGATGGAATGTATAATCAGAGTCTTTTTCGCAGGGTAGTCAATGTCAATTACTTGGCTACACAGGTTTAAAGAACAAGAACAAAGAACAAAAGAGAGATAAGGCACAGGAATAGGCCCTTCAGCCCTCCAAGCCTGTGCCAATAATCATGCCCTAACTAAATTAAAAAGCCAACCTTCTGCCCTTATTCAGTTGATATCCCTCTATCTCCTACCTATTCATATAACCATCCAGATGCCTCTTAAATGTTGGCAATATGCCTGCTTTCACCACCACCTCTGGCAGTGCATTCCAGGTTCCTACCACTCTCTGCGTGAAAAACTTTAAAGTAAAAGGAGATTTGAAATTTAAGGTTCTTTTTACACAGAGGCTAGTAAATGCCTGGAATGTGCTGCCAGAAGAGGTGGTGCTGCAGGTACAAAGCAAGTTTTAAGGGGCATCTTAACAGATCTATGAATAAGTAGAGAATAGAGGAAAACAAACCGCTTAAAAGCAAAGGGTTTTAAGTTTAGAATGGCCTGTTCCTTTGCTGAACTGTTCTTGTCTTTGTTCTTTTCCACCTGGAAACCGATATCCATTTCAAACCCACCAACTCCCACAACTACCTAGAATATACCTCCTCTCATCCACCTTCCTGCAAAAAGGCCATCCCCTATTCCCAATTCCTTCGCCTCTGCCGCATCTGCTCCCGAGATAAGGCATTCCACATCCCAGATGTCCTCTCTTTTTTTTCAAGGACCGCAACATCCCCTCCACAGTGGTCGAAAGTGCCCTCGACCGTGTCTCCCGCATTTCCCACAACCCATCCCTCACACCACCTCCCTACAATAACAACCAAAACAGAATCCCCCTTGTCCTCACGTACCACCCCACCAACCTCCGGATCCAACACATCATCCTCCGACATTTCCACCATCTGCAATCTAACCCCACTACTGAAGACATTTTTTCCGTCCCCACCCTTATCTGTTTTCCAGAGGGACCACTCTCTCCGTGACTCCCATGTCAGCTCCACACTCCCCTCCAGCCCCACCACCCCCGGCACTTTTCCCTGCAACCAAAGCAAGTGCTACACCTGTTCCTACACCTCCCCCCCCCCTCCCCCCATCCCAGGCCCCAAGAAGATCTTCCACATCAAACAGATGTTCACCTGCACATTTGCTAATGTGGTATACTGTATCCGCTGTTCCCGTTCTGGCCTCTTGTACATCACGGAAACCAAGGAGGCTTGGGGACCCCTTTGCAGAACACCTATTCTCAGTTCACAACAAACAACTACACCTCCCAGCCGCGAATCATTTCAACTCCCCCCTCACACTCCTTGAACGACATGTCCATCCTGGGCCTCCTGCATTGCCACAATGACGCCACCCGAAAGCTGCAGGGACAGCATCTCACATTTCACTTTGATACCCTTGGGCTGCAGGGTTCCCATGTGGAGCTTACAATCTTCAAAATCTCCCCTCCCCATACCGCGTCCTAAAACCAGCCCAGCTAGTCCTCGCCTCCCTAACCATTCCTCCCACTTCAAGCCCCACCCCCATATCCTACCCACCAACCTCACCCCGTTCCCCCGACCTGTCCGTCCTCCCTGGACTGACCTATCCCCTCCCTAACTCCCCACCTTCATTCACCTTTAGTGGCTCCAACCCCGCCTGTTTGACCTGTCTATCTCCTCTCCACCTACCTTCTCCTTCATCCATCTTCTATCCGCCTCCCCCTCTCTCCCTATTTATTTCAGAATCTCCTTTTCCCCCCCGCCATTTCTGAAGAAGGGTCTTGACTCGAAACGTCAGCTTTCCTGCTCCTCTGCTGTTTGGCCTGCTGTGTGTTCATCTAGCTCTACACCTTGTTATCTCAGATTCCCCAGCATCAGCAGTTCCTACTGTCTCTGTGAATATATGTGCATGTTTGGATTTTTAAGGCTATGGTTCAAGTTTGCATATTAGTTAATAAATAAATAAATAACAAAAATAATCTTGTGTAAAAGGATACACATATTAAATAAGTTCTTGCTTCTTGATGAAGAGTTTTTTTTTCCTAGATGGCGTTTACATTTTGGCATTAACCATTCTAGAGACTATATTGGTCGTATTTCACATTTGTAACTATTCATGGAATAATGGGCCTTGACTTCCAATACTGTATTCCCATTAATAATGTGATAGAGGATAATGAAGGGAGAGCGAAGCTTCTTTTGTTAAGGCATTTTTGCTAGCCACTTATCTTGTAATAACTGCTTATTTACTGGACACCACTTGCTTGGATTTATGACTTTGTCAAATTCCAGTTTTTACTTTAGAGGTTTTTTTGTTTGGAGAGGTTCCCCAGCTTAGTTGTCTGTTTCTGGAAATGAAACCTTGTGGGTCTGTTGTGTGCTATCTGGAGCCATACTTCAACTGTTCTGGCATGAGATAACTATGAAAATGTTTGTCAATATTTCCTGCAAGACTAATTGCATCCCCATTTCATTCAATGATATCTGTCGTAATGTACAAGAACGTCAGCCCTACAGCCATCTGAATGCCTTCAACCTAATCGGTATTGTCCCAAAGTGTTTTTTTCCCCCAAAGTAAATCTCTGCAGAGAAACCTTTTTCTTTTGTTCCCTTTCTGCTTTTAGTATGTGCATATGAGGGCTTGTGCATTTTGGCAAATCTGCAGGGACAAGTATCTCTTCGTATCATATTACCTACAGTGTGTATTAGCTGGTTTTGCATCATCATTTAAATCCAGTTTATGATAAAACAGAACTTAACACTTAGTTTAAAAAAATGTTGGTTTCTCTATAAATTTATGTTTGTATGTATTAAAATGATTGATTGGCTATATTGGGCTTTGGATGAAATGATTAAATTCATATCATGACCTGTGAAGTAGTGGGATTGGAGGAAGACAGTGCACTTTTCCTTCCTCAGTACTGATAAGTCATAGACTTTTTTGTAAATAGAATTTTTAGATGTGGAACAATGTCCCAAGGCATTTCACAGGAGAATGAAACTGAAACTCATTGAAACCTGATAAAAGGTCTGGTTAAATTACTAGGTATTAAAAGCACATGTCTGCAAATTATATTACATTATACAGACGCTGTTTATTACCGTTAAGAAAATATTGACTACTCAGAAGTAATATACTGTGATGCTGGGAATAATTTTAAAATCAGGAAATGCTGGAAACCTTCAGTAGATGAGGCAAAATCTGTGATGTGAGTAGCAGCATTAATCTTTCAGATCAATGACCTTTCATCAGAAATTGTTAATAGCAGTTCAGATTAAAAACCTGATTAGTTACCTAATGTTTTAGTTAAAGTAATAGCTTGTTAAAATAAAGAATTAAGGACCTCTGAGAAATGCTGCTTTGAAATTAATGTTAATATAGTTCGTATGTCACTATCCAGACCGATCATAGTTGGATTTTTTTCTAACCAGTTAGTACAGTTTAACTGTTTGCTTCTACTCAGATTCCTAAATGGAACTTACGGTGTTGCACAATGGGTACAGGTTTTAAACAGAGGTTGTTTCTATGAATGTATCTTTTTGAATGTGCTTTAAATTGTTTTGTGAAGTATTTGTAAAAACTCAATACTGAGCAAAGATAATTGCCTTGATACGCACTCGTTTCTGCAGCATGGGTACCTGTCAGCCAGCTCCCAGCTTTGACACAACTGTGTAAAGCCCACACCCCACGTGCAGAATTTCAGATATGTAGAATGCTATTCTATGATATTGCCACTGAGATGAGGCCAGATTTAACGTTGTACATGAAGTGCTGATAACTTGCTTGCAGTATATTGATTCCACCTAATACTTTAAGAGGACAATTTATTTACTTAAACTGTTGTAGCTGTTTGACCTGCTGATCAAGTTCAATGACTCCACATTTTTAAGTATGGACACCCATAAGCAGTTGTTGGATTGCTTATGATGTATTTGAACATTTATTCGGTGTTGGATTTTTTAAAAATATTTTAAAATGTAGACTGGAGTAGAAGTGTGTTCCCTCACCGAGGAGTTTCCAATCTATTTCTGAGAAGAATGTACTGACTTGAGCCCGAATCCCTCCATTCTTCCCCATCACTTATAGCGAACTGCACTGCCTCACACTTACTGACATTAGTTCCATTTGTCATATTTTTGTTGTTAGTATTTAATAGAATTTATTGATGAATGTTCTTATAAGATATGTGCATCAATTTGTTAATTATACTTCAATATTTGCAGGTTTTTGTGGTCATTGGGCACCATGAGGGCTGGGGTGCCTTCTTATCCTTTCCATTGACTTTTTATAAAAGTTCTGCCGTCTCTTACTGGGCTGTCTTATTTAATTTTGGTATGATTTCTCTTAATCTGGTGGTGTTATTTTTGGTTTAGTTTAAGAGTACTTGACTGTGTGTATGAAACAAGGTCAGCTAGCACTGTGAACCTCCAGGACGTTGCCATTGAATGTACCAAACATAGCCTAGGCATTTGGCATTGAGTCACCTCCTGTCTCCTCATTATCTGGCTGCCGCTGACGAGGCACAACTTGGAGTGGAATGGAATACTCCCCACTTGCCTCGATGAGTGTAGCTCCAACAACACTCAAGAATCTTTAACTTCAGGGCAAAGAAACCCACTTGATCGATACCACAATCATCAACTTAAACGTTCACTTCCTTCACAGCTGAAGTAAGATGCTAACAATCTTTTCCATCTACAAGATGTACCCTGTCATAGCTCACCAAGGTTCCTTTGACAGCACCTTTCAAAATTGCTTGCTTGCTTGAATGATTTATTATCATGTACCGAAATACAATGAAAAGGTTCATTAACGAATGGTACAGGCAGACATAGTAAGTAAAGGGTGTACAGATCAAAAAGACTTAAACAGTGGCATACAGATTACATTGCACTGGGAATGTGCTAGGTGTGTTCAACGTTAGCAAGATCAACATTATTTGAAACTAGAGAGTCCATTCATCCATTCAATGGCTGGGAAAAAGCTGCACTTGAACCTGCTTGTGCATTTGTTTGTGTTTCTGTAACTTCTGCCTGATTGAAGAGGTCGGAGGAGATCATTACCGGGGTGCGATGGGTCTTTGATAATGTTGGCTGCCTTTCCCCAGCAGCGAGCCACGTAAATAGAGTCCATGGATGGGAGGTTGGCTTCTGTGATGGTCTGTGCTGTGCACACTATCTTCTGTAGTTTCTTACAGTCCTGGGCAGACCAGTTGCCGTACCAGGCCATTATGCACCAGGACAGTACGCTTTCAGTGGTGCATCCACACAAGTTGGTGAGGGACCTTTATGGACATGCCAAATTTCCTGAGTTGATTGAGGAAGAAGAGGCGTTGTTGAGCATTCTTTACTGTCACATCTGTGTGGGAAGTCCAAGACAGGCTGTTGGTTTTCATTACTCCGAGGAACTTGATGCTGTTCACCCTCTGAAACTCGGTTCTGCTGATGTTGGTGGAGGCGTGTTCTCCTTTCTTTCTGAAGTTGATGATAAGTTCCTTAGTTTTGCCTACTTTGAGAGATTGTTTTCATTACACCAAGTCACCAAGCCTTCTGTATCCTTTTGTAGTTTGACTTGTCGTTGTTGATATCCATCCCACTACAGTGGTTTCGTCAGCCAACTTGTTGATGGCATTCATTCAGAATTTGGCAACGCAATTGTAGGTGTAAAGGGAGGACAGTAGAGGGCTGAGGAAGATTCCTTTGGGGGCTCCAGTGTTGAGTATTATTGTGGAGAAAGTGCAGTTACCTATCCTCACTGTGGCCTGTGAGTCTGAAAGCTGAGGACCCAGTTGCAGAGGGCGGAGCTGCGACCAAGATCTTGGAGTTTTGAGATCAGTCTGGAGTGGATAATGGCATTGACTACAGTTCTGCCTTCAACGGGCAGGAGTCTGATGTAGGTGTCTTTTGATGTCCAGACATTCCAGGGATGAATGCAAGACTAAGGACATGACATTCTCCGTGGATCTGTTATGTCAATAGGCAAATTGTAGGGGATCGAGGCAGACTGGGAGACTGGAATTGTTGATGTGGACTATAACCAGTCTCTTGAAACACTGGCAGTAGTTATTAAGATATGTTGCATGTGCTTTCTTGGATATGGGGATGATGGTGATCTTCTTGAAGTAGGTGGGGACTTCAGCTGGTAGGAGGAAGAGCTTGAAGATATTGGTGAATACCTCCACCAGTTGGTCTGCACAGAATCTGAGTGCTCAGCCGGAGACACCGTCGGGACCCATCGCTATCCTTGAGTTGACTCCCTGGAAGACAGATCTGATGTCTCAAGTGCTGACCACGTGAACAGGTGTATCTGGGGCAGTCGGGGCAGGCATGACCACGCTACTGGCATTCTGCACAAACCAAGCATAGAAAGCATTGAGTGCATCAGGGAGGGATGTGTCTTTGTCCACTATCTTGCACTGCTTCGTTTTCTATCCCATAATGTTATTTAGCCTTGCCATAGGCGATTCTGTTTGGTAGGCTTGGGCCTCGAACCTGTCACCTCTACTACTTAGTACAAGAGCACCACTCGCATGGGAGCGTCAATCCTGCAAGTTCCCTTCCCAGCTAGAAACTAAGCTGACTTGGGACTTTGTCACCGTTCCTTCGGAGCTGACTGGTCAAAATCCTGGAACTCCCTCCATAACAGCCCTGTGAGTGTACTTACGTTCCAAAAACTACAATAATTCAAGAAGTCAGATCACTGACATTTTCTCCAGGGCAGTCAGGGCTGAGTTTTTAAAAAATGCTGGCCTAGCTAGATATGCCTACGTGCTGTGGAATTTTTTTAAAACTGGGATACTGGTGTAATTGTTTAGAGCAGGGATTTGAGCTTTCTGGCACAGATTATGTAGTCTCCACCAAAGCCAACATAGTCTCAGTGTAATCTTCACAAATAGGCCCAAATACCATGAGAGAGGATGGTTGACTAAAAGTGAAGGAAGGATTGAGATTGAGTTGCTTTTAGATCGAAGATTTGAGCTGGAGTTTTTTAAAATCACACTGCGATTGGTGAGTCTCTGAAGAAAACAACTGAAGCTAGGTTAAAATGTGTCAGAATGTAATTTTCCAGCACTATTTTGTGAAGTGGAACCTAAAGACCAAGGGATATATAAAATCAATGCACGTGCCTGGGTTCTGTCTCTACCAAAGAGAAAACAAGATATTGACTGGTTCTAATCCTCAACAAATAAATAAAGTGGAGCCAGCTGTAGATAATGACCTAAAAAACAGCCATTGCAACAATCCAGTTTATTTTAAATTGACTGTAGGCATGCCAATTACACGAATACATAGCTTAAAAACAGCTGTAACTTTTCCTAATCCTTTAGGTGGCACAATAAGATAAAGGCTCATACAAAATAGTTAACTAACTTTTTATAATGTTTCAAATTTATTAATTGAAATGCCTTTTAGTCCTCACATAAGATTTTACCACAACACCTGAAGCCCCTGGTAGATATGAGTTTATACTTTAGTTTTGCCCAGAACAGGAACTCCTGAGTTGAATTTGGATCATTAGTATTTAGTTAGTTGTGCTGGTGTACTTTTTTTTCTTTTCTCCAAGAGCTTCATGTAATATTCGAGTGAGAAAAAGCATATATTTCAAAAGCTTTGTCAAGGTGAATATGAAACTGTGTGGCAAACCCAAATATGTAAAAAGAGAAGTAAATGTTCTGATAAAATGTCTGTTTTAGAATTTACTTGTTTTCCATAAACTTTGCACAATATACAAAACTGGCAAATAATGAGAGGAACCAAGATCTGTAGAAGGAGGGTGCTTTCATTTTTAATGTTATAAAATGGCAGTTGAATTTTGAGACCACTTAATTAAACAGTACTGATTAATTGACAAAAAAAGTCACTGCTTATCATAATTAGTTGTGACAGATTCTAGTTTGCAGTCCTGGTCAACAATAGAAAAAAGCAGCAAAGATTTCATTTCCCAAATATAATTTTTGTATTAAACAAATGCAAGTAGATTTGAAAAGTTGTTAAAAACCTTTTTGACCGCAACAGACAAGAAGGTGTAATAAGAGGGAGGAACACAACTATTTTGTGAAGAGTCTCATGACTAATTGCACCTGATCTGTTGCAATGCAGAGGTAGACCTGACAGAGTGAGGGTGAGTTGAGTGTCAGTGGAGAAGGGGGATGATTCAAGTGGTGTGTCTAGTAACAGCAATGTTGTCTTTGGAAGCACTTCAATGAGAGGGATTTTTGGGGCGAGTATGTAACATGAGAACATGGAAACATGAGAAATAGGAGTAGAAACAGGCAATTCAGCCCTTGAAGCCTGTCCCACTACTCTATAAGATCACAGCTGATATGCCCCAAACTTCAACTTCCCTTTCATACCAGGTTCTCATAGCCCTTAACTCAATATTTTAAAGAAAATCTATCTTCGTTTTTAAGCACTTTCAATGATCTACCTCCACAACTCTCTTGGGTAGAGGTTTCCAGGCATTCGCTTAATATTTTAAGTCATATTATTCTGTAACTATGTCTCTTAGTTTGCAATTTCCCCCACTGGTGGAAACATCTCAACATCAACCGTGTCATGCCCTCTCAGAATCTTGTATATTTCAGTAGGTCACTCCTCATTCATCTAAATGCTAATGAATTAAAGACTTCACCTGTTGAACTGTTCTTGACAAGTCATCCCTTCATCCTAGTAACCAGCCAAGTGAATCTCTTTTTTTTGAACTGCCTTCAGTGTCAATACATCCGTTTTTAAATACAGGATCAAAACTGTAGAGTTACAGCCTCACCAATACATTGTACAATTGCAACAAGACCTGCCTATTTTAGATTTCAACCCCAAGCAGTAAAGGCAAAAGTTTCATTTGTGGCATCAGTTAAAGGTGCACCTGCATGATGACATTTTTATATTTCATGCATAAGAGCACCCAGATTCGTGAATTTTCTTGGAGTCTCTTTCCATTTAAAGAATCTGCCCATGGCTTCTTTCTACCAAAGTTCATGACCTCACTTTCCTACATGAAACTCCATCTGTCAAGTTTACTTTTGATGAGTCACTCAACCTGCAGATTCCTTATGTCTACATCACAACATGCCTTCCCTTTTTTTTTGCATCATCACCAAATTTGGACACCTTATACCACACCCCCATCTCACCGTCACCACCTTCAAGTCATTATTGCAGATGGTCAGGCTTATGTTTTGGAACACAGGGTGCCAATGTAGGCCAGTGAACACGAGAGCATTCCTTGAGCCAGACATGTTGTCGATTGGGCGTGCGGTTTCTGTTATTGGTTTGGATAGAAGAAAATGGTTGAGATGCAACTATCAGGAGTAAGGTGTGACTTCAAAAATGAGGGCTAAATTATGCCCTAGCCCAAGTATCTTCCGTCCTGTATTACCACATTCACCTGAAGGTTATATTTTAAATGTTGACCTCCCATGTGCAGTGAGCTGTAACATAGTATTTTTGGAAAGTCTCAGTTGCGTTCAATTTTCTTCCAGCTGAGGTTTTACCGTAATTGATTTTTAAAAAAATCAGTCTCATTGGATATGTTATGGCCACTACCACCATGCCAAAAGACAGTAATTTATATAAACAGAAAAAAGCTTCAGCAATTAAAACATTCTACATATTGGGTTTGTTCAGTCATGTGATTTCCTAAATCCTGTTTCCTGGGGAAACATTTTTGCAAAATTCCATCTTGATTTGGAGTACCATTGGATCTTGGATTATGGCATTGGAATTTACTGACCCTTGTTGTTGATGCCTCTCAATCCCTGGAAACACGTTTTTGGTCTTAAATTTTTGTTCCAGAGATCAGCAAAGTGTGTTATTTCCACAATGAACAGCATGGTTCTGTTTTCTTGTTAAAGCCTGAAAACAAAACATCTTGGCAATTTATACTTTACCAAAGGTAACTTGCACAAAATCTATCAAGTGTAGATTATTTGTTTGTACAGCTTGTTTGTTTTAAAGCAACTTTGTATTTATTTATCATGGTGACCCAAGAAACTACCTTCCAGTGAAGAAGACACCTTTGCTGTCTTCTGAGGTAATTCTCCAAAAGAAAATTCAGCTATAATCAATGATTATCTACAGCGTGTTAAATGTGACCAATTTCATAGACCCAAAAACATTCTGAGGAAGGGTCACCGGACCCCAAACGTTAATCCTGATGATTTTTCTTCACAGATGCTGCCAGACCTGCTGAGCTTTTCCAGCAACTTGTCTTTTTTTATCCCTGATTTACAGCATCCGCAGTTCTTTCGGGTTTTTATTTCATAACAGACCCTTCAGATTTCATTTGCATTCTAAAGAGATACAGTAGCTACATTTTACTGACAATCAGATCAACAGTTATTCATAAGAGATTTAGCTGTGTTACTGAGTTATTTATTTACCTGCAGTGGGTAAAGAAAGTACTATTTTGTATATTTTCCAGGAACCAATCAAAAAACACATGCTTCACTGTCTCTTGGCAGATGGGAAACGTACAAATCAAAAGCGAGGACAGTGCTAGAAAACTACTAACGACTTGTGAAAACAACCAATCCTGAATGACCAATCAGAAGAACATACCAATAACAGAAAGAAGGCGAAAATCTCAATTCTGTTCTCAAGATTTTCTCCAAGTTTTTTTTGTCCTTTTTTGAGTTCATGTGGCCTCAAAGTTCCTAATCTTTTTTAAGTAACATTTTTGCATTTAAAACTTGCCATGAAGCTGTCTTTTGTATGTTTGACTAGTTTCTTTGTTTTTACTTGAAAGACACTAACTCCACGGCTTTTACTGTACTCAACTGTTATTAACTTGAGAGAGTTAGCAGAATTTCCCATTATGTGTATCGAATTTGTAGGGTTTTGGCAGGGCAATGAGAATACTAATTCTCAGTGGAGAAGTGTACCTCTTCATGGAGTTAATATTTTTCATTTTATTTGAATTTTTCAAAATTATTTGAAAACCATATGCAGAATGAATTTTTCGTTTAGTTTTGTATTTCATCAATTTATAGAGGTAGCTGATGATAGAGAAAGTAACTCTTTGTGATACAATATTCGTTTGTTTCTTAAAAGTAAAGGTAAAATAGATTTAAATATTGAATTTTTTTCAAGCAGGCAGAAAGATTTAATTCCCATGAGCTGTTAGATTCATACAAGCTATAAACGACACAATTTTTAGCTAATTAGAATTTGCTACAAGAGAAACAGTGATATTTAAAGCTTCCATCAAGTTGTGTTAGTCAACCAAAGTTTCCAACATAACACCAGTCACTGACCCTTGAAATTTTTTTCGCTACTTGTTCCTCCCCCATCCTCTCTGGTGTGAGACCCCAGTTTTCATGGGTTTTGTTAGGTGTTTTTGAGTGCTTTTACTTTTCAGGAGTTTCCGTTTCATTGTTATTACTGCTGCTAGTTAACTGCACACACACGCTTGCCCTACTACTCAATCTTCCACTGCAAACTTATTTGTGTGCTCCCAGACCCCCATAACAATATAGCTATACCTAACAACTACCTTTCCAGCAGTCCTAGATTTCGTTCTTCCTTACTTGCTTCCAGAATATTTACCTCAGAAGCTCCTGGAGCACTGAGGAGAGTTCAAGTGAATTTGAAAAAGCTGCACTGAGGCTTTCAGTTGAATGAGCCATTGGGATTTTAAGATAAGAGAGCTCTCGGGGAGAAATATAAAGTAATCTGAGTTCATAAAATATGCAGTTGTAAACTTTAGTGTTAATAGTACTTGCTTTGTTTGATACGCTTTGATATACAATAAAGTTTGTTTTTGTTCAAACGTGAAATCTTGTGGCACAGCTCTGTTGGTTAATGGGCATTTGGCATTCTTCTTTAATGTTGACAATTCCTAACCTCATTGTAACAAATGCACCTGGTTCCACTTTCTCCTTTTTCTGTTTGGATAATTAACCAATTCCTTTTGAAGGCTTTGATTGTATCTGCCTCCACCGCACTCCTAAGCAATGCGTTCTAGATCCTAATCATTTGCTGTATGAAAATATGTTGTGCTTTTCTCATGAAACGGCTATTTCCTCTGTTCATCACCTGTTGTTCTCGCCCTGGGAAACATTTCCCTCTTTCTAATCTGTTTAGATGTTTTAATGAGCTTTGATGCCCTTATCAGATCTCTTTGGAGTTGACAGTATGTAAAGGAGTGCAATCCCAGTATCCAATCTAACCATTTGCCCTGAGTCCTCATGTCCAGAACCATTCCTGTGAAAATTTTTCACCATTCTTTCTAACTAATTCAATCCTTCCTAAAGTGTGGTGCCCAGAGTAAGACATGAAACCACAGGAGAGGCCACATATGATGGTGGTAATGTCATTGGACTCCAGATGTATTGTCTGGGGATATGGGTTTGAATTCCACCATGTTAGCTGGAAGACTTTAAATTCAATTAATGAGTTAATCTGCAGTTTAAAGCTGGTCTTATTGTAACCGTGAATCAATAGTTATAAAATCCCAAGTGATTCATTAATGTTAGATAACAAGGTGTAGAGCTGGATGAACACAGCAGGCCAAGCAGCATCAGAGGATCAGGAAGGCTGACATTTTGGGCTGATGAAGGGTCTAGGCCCGAAACGTCAGCCTTTCTGATCCTATGATGCTGTTTGGCCTGCTGTGTTCTACCAGCTCTACACCTTCTCCAGCATCTGCAGTTCCTATTATTTCTGATTCATTAATGTCCTTGTTTCAAGAAGGAAATCTGCTGTCCTTGTATGTCCCTAGCCTACATGTACCCCTGAAATGTCCTTGTGAGGCAATTCAGAATGGCAATGCCAGTGATATCCACATCAGAGGGGATAAAAAAAGAACAGTTTTGTGCAGCTTTGTCATAATACTGTTTATTATAGAACTCCATTCCCTTTAATATAAGCCCTGATCCCAAATTGCTTTATTGACTGCTTTCTTAACTAGCCCTACCGTCTTCAATCATTTATGACAGTCCATCTATGCCTCAGCGCCCTGAAGAGCGACGTCATGATGCCAACCAGTTTGTAACAGGCTGGAGTTGTTTATCAGCCCTACAAACAGCATATAATTTAACTTGATGAATTTCCTTTCAAATTTTGATTTTTTAAAAAAAATTACAGGCTCCTTTTAAGGGGCTGTTAATTTGTTTGATTAATTATTTTGGTACCTTCCTCACCTACACTTTTTTAGTATTAATTTTTTTTAATATATAATTCAAAGTGAAGGCTTCAAACATCCCATTACTGTGGTAGGAACTGTTTCGTTGGTTTGTAACTGTGCCATAGTGGGGAAATCAGTGGAGTTCTATCTTCAAGTGAATTGCACTGTTTGATTAAATGCACTTTCTCTAATTTGCAGTGCTGAATGAACTGCAGCTAGACTCATAGTGACAGAGAATGCAGAGACCATTCAGCCTTTCATGCCAGTACTAGCTCTTTGGAAAGTCTACACTTTTGTACTTTTCCCATAGTTATGAAAACTATTCATAATTCAAGTATGTATCCAATTGCATCTTTCTGGAAGTTGCTATTGAATTTGCAAGCAGTACAGATGTGGAATGCTAAAAAAATGACAATGTCCTTTCAGTGTAATGTTTTTGTATTTGTTTATGCCACATTTCTGTTATATTTGGAGTTAGCAATTCAAATATGTGCATGTACATATTCTGCTGCTCAGAAACTTGAAATTAGTTGTAATATTAGCAGTTGCGCAGCAGAAAGCTTTCAGAACAACAGAGTAAAACTTTAATGTATTTCGACAAAATGCATTTGTCAGAACTTTATTGCGCTGGTATGCCAGTTGCTATTTTCACTCTTAACACATCCAGATAAATGATTATTTGAGAGAGCACTGTTCAACATACACCCAACAGTGCCTGCAGAAGGATATCAGGTCTGTAATATTTTATTGTCTAATTGCTCATGTTGATAATGGGCAGTTGTGAAGACAAGCCAGAAAAATCAGGAATGCTCCCCAGGGTAGATTCCTGGTTTGTGCTGTTTACTGGTACCAGCCAGAACAGCAGTACAAGCACTACAATAAGTTTCTGTGCACAAGGGAAAGGCCAGGGTTACAGAAGAGAGGGGACAGTTGAGGTCTGAGCTCCCAGTTGTTAATAATTGATGGAAAATGTGCATGTGTGAAATTTGGGTACAGACCATTGAGCTTAGATGTGATGCTCACAATGTGGATTAGCTCGCTGCACCCACTAGTGAAGCACAGCTAAGAAGACTGGATGTTTGAATGAGATGCTGAAAGGAAAGACAGCATCTGTGGAATCCTATTACAATGTGGTTAATCAATTTGAGAAGATTAAAAGCTATCAAAGAAAACAATGAGAGGAGAAAAACATTTACAAGAACCACATTCATTTTATAATTGATTGAAATATGTTTGAGTTGAAAGGACTTGCCAAGAATTATGTTATATCATGCTTGTGGTTTCAGAGGTCAACAGCACAGTGTATTTTAATATCACACTCAATTCAAATGAGATCTCAGTTAAAGGTGCATGTGCTCACTACCTTCAGTATCTATATTGTTATAATCTATCAATTGGCATAAAGGAGACACTGGGTTATTTGCGGTGGGTCTACCCAGTTTTGACAGTGATATTTATTTATCGAGAAACCAACACACAGGATAAAAGCAGACTGCCAGAAATCACCAACGAAATGGATGCTTCAGTAAGATGTCTAATCCTTTATATTTATTCACTTGTATTACATGGGCATTGCTGGCTGGACCAGCATTTATTGCCCATCCCTGGTAACCCTTACGAAAGTGGTGGTGAGCTGCCTCCTTCACCTGTTGCAGTCCGTGTGCTACAGCTAGACTCACAATCCTATTAGAGAGAGAATTCCAGGATTTTGATCCAGCGATACAAAAGGAACAGCGATATATTTCCAAGTCAGGATGGTGAGTGGCTTGGAGGGGAACTTGCAGGGGGTAACATTCCCATGCATCTGCTGCATTTGTCCTTCCCAATGGAAATGGGTGAACTTAGAAGGTGCAGTCTAAGGATCTTTGGTGAATTTCTACCGTGCATCTTGTAGGTTGTATGTATTTATGCTGCTGCAGAGAAAGGGTGATGGAGAGGGTGGTGCCAATCATGTGGGCTGGTATGTCTTGGCTGGTGTCAAGCTTCTTGAATGTTGTTGCAGCTGCACCCATCCAGGCAAGTGGACAGTATTCCAACAAACTCCAGACTGTGCCTTGATTTGGTGGACAGGCTTTGGTGAGTTAGGAGGTGAGTTACTCGCTGCAGTATTTCCGGTCTCTGACCTGCTCTTGTAAACACTGTATTCATTTGGCAAGTCCATTTGAATTTTTGGTCAATAGTAACTCTGTGTTGGTAGTGGAGACTTCAGTGGTAACGAGTGTGGTTAGGTTATCTTTTATTGGAGATGGTCATTGCCTGGCATTAATGTGGTGGGAATAGTATTTGCCACTGAGAGCCCAAGCCCAGATATTGTCCAGGTCTCATTGCATTTGAACTTGGACAGATCCTGATCTGGGGAGTGGCAAATTGCTTGGCTCCTATTGTCTAGGGGAGTGGCTACTTTGGGGTGGCATGGTGGCTCAGTGGTTAGCACTGCAGCCTCATAGTGCCAATGAGCCAGGCTCGATTCCACCCTCCGGCAACTGTCTGTGTGGAGCTTGCACGTTCTCCCCGTGTCTGTGTGGGTTTCCTCTGGGTGCTCTGGTTTCCTCCCACAGTCCAAAGATGTGCAGGCTAGGTGTTTTGGCCATGCTAAATTGCCCATAGTGTTCAGGAGTGTCTGGGTGGGATGTTCCAAGGGTCAGTGTGGACTTGTTGGGCTGAAGGGCCTGTTTCCACACTGTAGGGATTCTATGATTCTATAAATGGTATTGAATATTTTCCATACTGTTGGGTAGATGCCAGTGTTGTAACTGTACTAGAAGAGCTCAGCTAGGGGAGTGGCAAATTCTAGAGCACAAGTCTTCGGTGCATCTGCTGAAAAGTTGCCTGGGCCCATAGCCTTTCCGTAACTAGTACCTCCAACTATTTCTTAAGGGCACCCACAGTAAATCGAGTTGGCTGAAAACCAGCATCTCTGATGCTGAGGACCACGAGAGGAGGCCGAGATGAGTCGTTGACTAAGCACTTCAGGTTGAAGTTTACTGTGAATGCTTCAGCCTTATCTTGTGCACTGATGTGCTGGGATCTTACATCATTGAGAATAGGGATATTTATGGAGCCACCTCCTTCAGTGAGTTGTTTAATTGTCCACCTCCATTCACAACACGGTGTGGCAGGACTGCAGAGCTTAGCTCTGAGTCATTAGTTGTGGGATCACTTAGGCCTGTCTATCACTTGCTGCTTATGCTGTTTGACACACAATTCCTGTTTGGTTGTTTCACCAGGTTGTCAGCTCATTTTTAGGTATCTGTGGTGCTGCTCCTGGGCATATCCTTGTGCTCTCTCCAATGAAGCATGATTGATCCCCTGGCTTGTTGGTCATGGTTGAGTGGGGGATAAAGATTGTGCTAGAGTACAGTTCTACTGCTGTCGATTGCCTTGTGGACGCCTAGTCTTGAGTTGCTAGGTCTGTTCAAAGTCTGGCCCATTTAGAATAGTCAAGGTCACACAATACGATGGAGGGTATTCTCAGTATGACGGCAGGACATCATCTCCACAAGTCATGTGTGGTTGTCACTCATGGACAGATGCATTTGCAGCCAGCAGATTGGTAGGGATGAGGTCTATTATGTTTTCCCCTCTTCTTGGTTCCCTCACCGCCTGCTACAGACCCAGACTGGCAGCTATGATCTTTATGAAACAGTTTGATCAGTAGTACTGCTGCCAAGCAACTCTTGGTGATGGACATTGAAATTCCCCTCCGAGGCTATGTTTTCTTGCACCCGTGATACCCTCAGTTCTTCCTTTAAAGTGTTATACGGAAGAGTGCTGATTCAGCAGCTGTGGGAAGACAGTAATCGGGGAATAACAGCAGGTAGCACTACAAGAGTTTGAAAAGATTTAAGGATCAGAAGTAAAGATGAATGTGTAATAAAGGGGCCCACAGTTCTGAGTTGTGCAGTGTGAATAAAAATTGCAGTAATGAGGGTGCATTTGGCTCGTAGAATGTTTGGATTGATTTATCCGGAAGCGAAATGGCTATATTAGGATGAAGAGATAATGGGAACTGCAGATGCTGGAGATTCCAAGATAATAAAATGTGAGGCTGGATGAACACAGCAGGCCAAGCAGCATCTCAGGAGCACAAAAGCTGACGTTTCGGGCCTAGACCCTTCATCAGAGAGGGGGATGGGGGGAGGGAACTGGAATAAATAGGGAGAGAGGGGGAGGCGGACCGAAGATGGAGAGTAAAGAAGATAGGTGGAGAGGGTGTAGGTGGGGAGGTAGGGAGGGGATAGGTCAGTCCAGGGAAGACGGACAGGTCAAGGAGGTGGGATGAGGTTAGTAGGTAGCTGGGGGTGCGGCTTGGGGTGGGAGGAAGGGATGGGTGAGAGGAAGAACCGGTTAGGGAGGCAGAGACAGGTTGGACTGGTTTTGGGATGCAGTGGGTGGGGGGGAAGAGCTGGGCTGGTTGTGTGGTGCAGTGGGGGGAGGGGATGAACTGGGCTGGTTATGCTGCTTGGCCTGCTGTGTTCATCCAGCCTCACATTTTATTATATTAGGATGAATATTTGCCATCAATGATCTAAACTTCCCAGGTTCAAATGAAAACTGGGTGAAATGTCTAGGCAGGGATATTGTGTTTGCAATTGGGTAAAACCTGAAGTATGTGCTGTCATTATCCAGTAAAATTGACAACAACCTCTTGGATCAATGCCTATGCAAGCAAACTGGGTAACCTAGAGGTTTCTGTCTATGATTGCTGATTGCATTACAGGATGTGTTGTTGAACTTCCCATGACAATATGTCAAAATATCTGAACTGATGAATATATTTCTTCCTCATGCTGCAAATTTGCTCTTCAAATATCCTGGGAAAGATAATCCTTGTTCGGTGTGTTATAATTGAATTTTTGTTCCTGTTGAACAACCTGTCTAACCCTGGAAAACTGAATTTATATTTGTGCAATTTTAAAATCACGATGTCATAGTTTTTATTTTTATTTTTCAGAGTTTGATGTTTCATTTTCTCATAGACCCGTCCAAATGTTTATTTCTGTCAGTAAAATTTATTCCAGCTGAATGATAATCAGTCATTTTATGACCTGGATTGATAGCTGTGAGAATACTTCAACACATTTTGCTGCTTTGCTACTGGATGCGATATACTGATGCTGGACATTCCGAGAGACCCTTGACTGGGTGCCACGTTCAATTTAATTTCGGGGAAGCTAAGTCTTTGTAGATAGTGATAATGGGAACTGCAGATGCTGGAGAATCCAAGATAATAAAGCGTGAAGCTGGATGAACACAGCAGGCCAAGCAGCATCTCAGGAGCACAAAAGCTGACATTTCGGGCCTAGACCCTTCATCAGAGAGGGGGATGGGGTGAGGGTTCTGGAATAAATAGGGAGAGAGGGGGAGGCGCACCGAAGATGGAGAGAAAAGAAGATAGGTGGGGAGGGGATCGGTCAGTCCAGGGAAGACAGACAGGTCAAGGAGGTGGGATGAGGTTAGTAGGCAGGAGATGGAGGTGCGGCTTGGGTGGGAGGAAGGGATGGGTGAGAGGAAGAACAGGTTAGGGAGGCAGAGACAGGCTGGACTGGTTTTGGGATGCAATGGGTGGAGGGGAAGAGCTGGGCTGGTTGTGTGGTGCAGTGGGGGGAGGGGATGAACGGGGCTGGTTTGGGGATGCGGTGGGGGAAGGGGAGATTTTGAAGCTGGTGAAGTCCACATTGATACCATTGGGCTGCAGGGTTCCCAAGCGGAATATGAGTTGCTGTTCCTGCAACCTTCGGGTGGCATCATTGTGGCACTGCAGGAGGCCCATGATGGACATGTCATCTAAAGAATGGGAGGGGGAGTTGAAATGGTTTGCGACTGGGAGGTGCAGTTGTTTATTGTGAACTGAGCGGAGGTGTTCTGCAAAGCGGTCCCCAAGCCTCCGCTTGGTTTCCCCAATGTAGAGGAAGCCACACCGGGTACAATGGGTTTCTTCTTTGTAGACAGGTTTCTTTTTGAAATTATTTTTCAACGTTGAACATTTCTGGGTCCCCTCTGCCATTTGGCCATAGGACAAAACTATAGCTTACTTCTCAATTAACGATTTCACAATGGGTCTAAGGTGGTTATAGGGAAATGGTTGAATTTGACATAGTTCTGATTATGGAGTTTTAGTCTGCAGGCAGTTGTGCTCCACCTGACGTTTTGAGTACTTGATGCTGATGCAAAGTAATGCTAAGCTGTACCTTAGCATTGATCAAGGCATCTTACTTATATTTGGCGGGGGAGGGGGGGGGCGGGGGAGGGGTGGTGGTGCTTGTGCCTTAACTGGGAGAGGTGCCTCCAGAATGAGCCTGACATAGTCATATTCATGGGGCTTTAACTTGCAATGCTCCAGTCACTGCCACCACCCTGCCAGGATGTATTGTGTCCCACCAGCAGATCAGACCCATCAAGTGGCAGCATAAAATCAGGAGGGGGTCACCATGAGAATCCTCATCATCAGCTTCAAACCCTATGAAATCTCAAGACATCAGTTTTCACATGGGTAAGGAAATCTGCTGGTTACCACTTACTGCCAAGACGCTCACCCTATCAGCCGAGTCAGTCCGCCCACATGTTGAACACCACTCCGATAAAACACTGACAGTGGCGAATACATACAGTACGCTCTGTTTTGGGGTGCATCAATGTGATAGAAGCTGGAGTAGGCTGTTCAGCCCCTCAAACCCCGTTTCAACATCCAGTGAGATCATGGCCAATTTGTAGCTTAGCATCACCTACCTGCCTTTGGCCCATATCCCATAGTACTTTTGCTTAATAAAAGATTAGCAACTGGTCCAGCATTCACTGTCATTTGTGGAAGAGTGTCCCAAACCTTTATCATGCTTTGCATATGGAAGTCCTAACATCTTTCTTGAAAATTCAGGCCCTAATTCTCAGAATATGGCTTCTGGTTCTAGAATATCCAACCAATGGAAAAAGTTTATCTTTATCTACCCTGTCTTTTCCTATTAATACCTTGAAGACTTCAATCAGATCACCCCTTAACCTTCTAAATTCTGAATAAGACAGGCCTAATCTCTCCTCATAGCTTAGATCATCAAGATCGACTTGGCAACACCTCATAGACGCATTCAATATTCTGACATTTTGACACTGAAAATGTTGCTTCCAACAAGGCCATAGATTTAAGATAATTTGGAAAAAATAAAGTTGCGAAATGTGGAGAAAATTCAATGTGTTGGATGATTGAGTCTGGAGTGTGTTCCCAGAAAGGGTGGGAGAAGCAGACTCCATTGAAAGGTTCAAAAGACAATTGCCGAGCAAAAACTGGGGCATTGGACCAATTTGGACAACTCTTTCAAAGAATTAGAATAGGAATGATGGGTTGAATGGCCTCATTCTGCAATTATAATTCAATGTTTCATTGCTTTTAGCATGAGGCAAGAACCTTTAGATACTTGGCCACTGTAACATCCAGGTCTTTGCTCCTTAAAACTTCCTTAAAAATTCGTAATCCAGTCGAGCATCTATGTAGTTGGCAATTACCTTATACATGCTTATAAGCTTAAACTCTCTTAATGCAAAATGCCATCTGCTGGGTATTGACCATTCCTTCCATCGTGTTTTTAATGTTTGTCCTCCGACTGGGGTTTCTCTCAGCCCCAACCCTGTTGTCAGATTCAAACTTACAGGCAGCACTCCTGAAGTCTTGATCCTGATTATGGTTCTGAGTTAGCTTTCATTGTCGTCCAGAATATCTCTTTAGAAAGAAGAGGGAACAGTAACTCCCCAGGGAAGATTTGCTGTTTGTATAAAATTGCCAGATCCTGGTCCTGCCTTGTTATTTGCGTATCAATATTTAGCATGTAGAAATTACAATTTTTATTTTCTGAATACAGATGCTTTCGATGATGGCATTGTACTGCTGAAGGATATATCTGTATGGAGGGAGGATGCAAAAAGTAAGTGATTTTTAATTTATTGCATTTGGAATTCCATTTTACGGGGTCTTCAAAGTAATGAATCAATCGAGAGTTGAGGACAGAAATGAACACACAATCGTGCATAAATATCACCTACATTGAAATTGTGATTACTAATGACTTACATATGTCAACTGTGTTGAGTTCTCCCTAAAAGACACACCTTCTCCTTTTCCGTCTAACTTGACCTTTGGCGGTTTGCCCATGAACTCAAAGTAACTGGACAGTGATAAACACTCCACTGGCACTAACATGCCCCATTTACTACCCACACATTGCTAAATTGGATCCTGGTCAGCCAGTGAAACAGAAACTAAGACACATTCCCTTATAGAGAGAGTTCATGTTTTTTTTATTTTCTTATCAACTTGTTTGTTCTCAGCTCCTGGTTCAGAGATAGGGACACTACCAGTGCGCCACAAGAGCCCTTGACTACGCCATCTTTTATTTTAATTAACCTTTTTTTAAAATCAACCTGTGACAGAGATGTTACACTTCTGGAGCAGGTAGGACTTGAACCCAGGCCTCCTGGCTCCAGGGGTAAAGACACTACCAGTGCGCTACGAGAGCCCTTTATTATTCTATCATACAGCTGCTTCCACATTCCCATCCCCCTTTAGATTTCCTCAATCCATTAATGAAGCCGATAACCCCAGTCACCTAATGAACTACTTGTTATTTTAACAGCAGTGACCAAACATGCTCCTTTTTTATTCTTTTTGCATAAATTGTATCTTTTTCACTGAAGTTGTTATTTGCGTAATGGAATAAGTCTAAAGTCTGAAGGATGCTGTTGTGAATTATTAACAGTCATCGATCCACTTGTTATGTAATTTCTACAAGTAGCACGAAAACAGACCTTTAGTGGGAACTAGTGCTTGCTTCTGGGATTGCTGCCAGTGGCACCCGATAATTGAACGTTGATCCCTGAAATTTCCATTTCTCATCAGGCAAGATGGAACTCCCAGCGCAAATCTGAAGAGGCTGGTGGACTACCTCCAAACCTAATGTGTGATCCAGTGATTTGAGCATTTAATTCTTAAATAAGTTTGAATTCTTTGTATTCTTAGTCTAGCAAACCTTTTACCATTCCACCAGTGAAGCCTGTATCTTGGGCTTTTTAGCACTGTAAATCAGAAACTAGATTCTGTTCCATGCACAAAATTTCTCCACGTTTTTCAACAAACTACCACGATGTTGCTAAATGCAATATTTACAGTATTTTTCCCCCATATATGGACTCTAGAAAAATGATCATTGTCTCAGAATAAGGAGGGGTCAAACCATTTAGGATTGAGATCACAGAATCAAAACAGGATAGGTTACAGTGCAGAACGAGGCCATTTGGCCCATCATGTCTGCATCAGCTTGTTAAATGAGTGTCATTATCTAGTGCCAGTCTCTTGCTTCTTCCCCATACCCTTACACATTTCTTTTTAACCACATAATCATCCACTGTCCTGTCTTGAATTTGTCAATTGAACCTTCCTCCACCACACTTTTGAGAAGTGCATTTCACACCCTAACTACTTGCTGAGTGAAAAGCCTTTCCTCGCTTTGCCCTTCCTTTTGTAGGTCTGTTTAAATCTATGCCATCTTGTTCATATTCCTTTTACAAGTGGGATCAGCTTCTCACCATCTACTGTATCCAGCTTGCAAAAATCTCTACCAGCTCTCTTCTCAGCTTTCCCTCCAAGGAGAACTGTCCCAACATCCTCAATTCACTTTCTGAAGTAAAGTTTCTCACCAATGGAAATATTCTTGTAAATGCGTACTGCACACTGTCTGACTTCTCATCCTTCCTATGACATGGTGCCCAGAACTGCACGTGGTGCTCCAGCTGAGGTCTAAACTGTCAAGATCAGGAAAGAAACAAGTTCTCACCCAAATCTGTTATCAATCTGGAGGGGTTAATATTGGGGAATGCCTTAAGCATCAGCCATGATGAGGAAGTCATCTGGAATGTTTAGGGGTGTAGGAGGGTGCGGATCAACTTAGGATTTGAAAGTTGTGAGACTGAGCATTCACATCTCTGTATGAATTCCTTCCATGTCAACATAACCTGTAACTAATTGCTGATATGATGTTGAACAGTAGTTCACCATGAGAGCCTCTTCTAGTTTGATCAGTAAGAGACCCTGCTTGACCAAGCAGGCCCTATGAATTCCTGGTCTTAGCAAATGGCAGAACAAGCTGTAAGGGGCATATGGCCTTCTCCAGCTATATTTCTAAATTACATGCACAAAGTATACAAGATGAAGAATTTATTGATAGCTTAGTTATTATAGTTATATATGGGAATGATTCTCACCAATTTACCCATTACTTGGCATACCTATAACCAGTTCTGAGGAAAGGAACCAAAGCATTAACTCTGAAAATCTTTAGACGGCTGCTGTTGGACCTGCTGAGATTTTCCAGCAATTTCAGTTTTGTTGTCCATAATCTCATTTCATTACAAGTACTACACTGCCTCTTTTTATATAGTTCGCTCAACATGATGACATCTTTAGTTAAAAGCATAAAGTCACTGGTTGCTTCTTCACTGAGCATTGCAGGTTTGAGTTTCTAAATTCTCCACTTGAGCTGTTAGACCCCATGTTCATCTTGTGCATATCTTGGAATTGACTTTTGAGAAAAGCTGGTACATATGCCAATGTAGATCCCATCCCTTGCCCTCTGATGCAGAAAGTTTGAGTGGTATAGAAGCAGGAGTTAAGAGGAAAACAACTGCTCCTAGAAGTACATGCGCTGGTAATTTCTGATCGTTAAATTCTACCTGGTTTCATATCATTTTTAGCAACAACATATGACAATGATGGGGAGGTTTTGATTCCCAACCTTATTTTCTATTCATTGCCAAATAGCAATGTAAAAGTACATTAGTAATGTCTACTTGCCAATATTATTCTGATATTGAGAACATTCCAATCATTTGCTTCCAGTTCTCAGCCTAAATTCAGACTCACTTGCTCCTGATCAAAATGATGAAAACCTGTAACAACTTTGTAATACCCATGCAAGCAGAAGCTTGTGTTTAGCTACTTGTAGATCTTTGCACAGATTTGCTCCCATCGTGCAGGAGTTGCTTGTGGCATAAATGAAGACAATTCAATGCCACTTGAATCAAATTACAACACAGAACTACTTCCGGTGGAGCTATTTACTTTTTCAAGAGAATGACGATTCCTGTTGCGTGCAGTTTGTACTTTCTGTAAATTAATAGAAATATGTAGAGGCGTAAGAAAGTTGACTGGACTGGAAACATGGAACTCTGTTTTGTCTCTCCGCAGATGCTGCCAGACTTGCTGAGTTTCTCCAGCAATTTGTGCTTTTGTTTGTTTCAGATCTCCAGCATCCATAGCTCTGTGTTTTATTATAAACAGACTGATATTGTATTAAAACAGTACATTATTTCAGATGATGTTTCTTTAAATTTTTAGTACTGTGATTTAAAAGCTGCGATCTTTTGCACAAATCTGCAGTTTTGTATTTGGCACTCCTTTTAAAATAGTAATTAAATTTGTATTTTTCTTTCAACCAATATTTTTCCTACCTCTTAATTTTTTTCCTTCCCTGTAATTGGCCACAGGCACCACATTGGCAAATCTGGCACGTGAACATGAACATGAACCATGACTCATATTTTAGAAGGTAGTCATATGTAATGGTTTTCATTTGTCTCTACAGTAAATTGCACTTCAATCCTCCTAGGTATTTCTTGTAGTAAACAAGAAGCTGAATAGAAATGGCAACATAAAAGAAAGAGTGCAGTTCTAAAAGGGAGATACAGGAACAAAACGGGTATAAGTGCACAAATTGTTAAAGGTGGATGGGCAGATTGAGAAAGTAGTTCTAAAGCAATGGGAACAATGGGATTTAAAGTCGCGGAGCAGAGTAGAGAAACAAAGGAATTATAATTAACCATTTTGTAAAAGATCAGTTTAGCCTTGAATATTGTGTCCTGTTCAGGATCTAATACTTTAGGAAAGCTGTGGAAGTTGTGATTGCAGAGAATGATTGTTCCGGAGGTGAGAGATGTCAATACAGAGGACAGATTGCAAAGGTTGGGGTTGTTCAGTTTGATGAATGTGGGAGAATGAAGGTGGAGAGACAAGTTGATGGAGATGATTAAAATCATGACTAGACACCAATCATGACTGGCAACATGAGTGAGATGTCAGGTGTTGATTGATGAAAATTAATACTTTTTTTGGGGCTTAGATTTTGAACTAGTGGCATGTGGGTTTTGGTATGTCTATATATGAAGAAGGTTAATAATTGGAAGTATTTCTGAAGCTATGATTTTAAACCATTTTGAGTCAAAGTGTAGCGGACTAGGGCTTCCTATAGAGTAATGGGACTTTGTATTGTGAGAGTTTTAGGATTGGAGAGAGCAAGCATCAAAAGGCATCCAGAGATAATGGGAACTGCAGACGCTGGAGAATCCAAAATAACAAAGTATGAAGCAGGATGGACACAGCAGGCCAAGCAGCATCTCAGGAGCACAAAAGCTGACATTCCGGGCCTAGACCCTTCATCAGAGAGGCTCTCTGATGAAGGGTTTAGGCCCGAAACATCAGCTTTTGTGCTCCTGAGATGCTGCTTGGCCTGCTGTGTTCATCCAGCTTCACGTTTTGTTATATCGAAAGGCATCCAGTTGTCTTTGGTATAGAAGAATAAATTTTCATAGAATCCCAACAGCATGTAATAAGTCTATTCAGCCCATCAAGTTCACACAGACCCTCTGAAGGACATCCCAACCAGATCCACCCCCACGCTATCCCTGTAACTCTGCACTTCTCATGGCTAATCCACCTAGCCTACACTGTAGACAATTTAGCACGGCCAATCCCCCTAACCTGCTCATCTTTAGACTGTCGGAAGAAAGCAGAGAACCCTGTGGAAATTCATGTTGATGGAGGGAAAATGTACAAACTCCACACAGACAGTCGCCGAAGGTAGAGTCAAACCCAGGTGCCAGATGTTTTCAGGTAGCGGTGCTAACCACTGAGCCACTCTTCTGAGGAAAAATTTAGCATCACAAAGTTACTAAACTGCTTCATATGCACACCAAATCCCACATGCCTTGAGTTCAAAACCTAAACCCCAAAATAAACAACATTAATTTACTCGTAAGAAAATGCATAGATTGGAAAGCTTTCAGTTCACTTTGCAGAAAAACTGGCTAGGGTCAAGTGGAAGAATGTTTTCTCTTTGGAAAGGAGTTCATTCAGAACAGCTTTTAAAAAGGATATCCAGTGTAAGGGTTTTAGCGTGAAAATTCCAGACCAGAAACATTTGGTTTAAATCGTGAATGAGTTATTTGAAGCTAAGAAAATTTAAGCTCACTTGTATGATCATTTAAAGAAAAGTTAAACACACTTTTTAAGATTTGGAATTGAAAGAAATAGTAAAGGTAAGTCAGTAGATATGACAGAAAAGAGAACTCTGTCTGATATTTGATTACTGTGCAATGATTGTGTTGGAATAGATGGGATTTATTTTCTTGTGTGCTTTGAAATATTTTCAAATTGTGTTATATATAAAAACTTTGGTTTGTTCTATTTCGTCTTCATTTCTTTTGTGCAATAAATGTCTGTTTTATTGATAAAACCAAATCTGCAGTATTGCGTGCTTATCTTTCAGTAAAAGCCCACCACATTAAATTGAAATAAATGTGATCTATCAAAGCCACATTGCAGTCTGGGACTTGATTTGATCAGTAATAATATCAGCTGCGATCATAACCATGAGTGAAATCTATTTTTGACAATGGGTGATTGGCATCTGGATTGCACTGTCTGACAGTGTTGTGCAGATTGATTTCAGTTGCGGCTTTGAGGAGAACATTGGAGAACCTGGGGAGAAAACGTTTGCAGGGGAGTAGGGACGGGCCGTGATAGTGGTATTGGCCCTGTTGTTCTGCTAGAGAGCCAGCATGGATATGATAGGCTGAATACCGTCTTTCTAGACTGTGAATGTTCTATTATTTTAAATACCACTGAGACAGGCAGATTGTCTGGTATTCTCTCAGTCCGTATAAAACCTGTTACTACACATATGAAAGATCTAACACGCATGAACTGTCAAGTTCGGAAGTGTTCTAGTCCATAAAATGGACAATTTTATCTGTAGCTCAATTAAGTGTACAGGCAAATTCTTTGCTTGACATGGAAGCTTTTTGAATTTTTTGCAGATAGTGACCTCGTTGCTATGTCACTGGACTAGCCGCCTGGAGCACCAGGTTAATGGGGAGACAGGTTCAAACCCCACAACTGGAGAACTTGGAAGTTGGTCTCAGTAATAGACCTAGAAAAAACTCATCTCTGTCACTTCATTCAAGGGCAGCCAGGGGTTGGCATCAAATACTGGCCTTACCAATGATGCTCGCTTCCCAAAATTTTTAAAAATGCAGATGTTTAAACAGGCATTTTTAGTGCAAGGTTCTGGTATAATTTTAATGCAATCTATTGACATTTTCCTTCCATTTTAGTATCTTCACACGGATTACTATACAATGTACAGATTTCAGTTCAGCTGTCAAAATTGTTTTATAGATTTTATCCTGCTTTCTTCAAACAAACGGAGTATAAACTGTACAGAGTTGTGGTATTTTATTATTTGTTTGCAATTTTCTCATTTTCTTTCGCAATTCCTTTCATGATAGAGATATACCTGAAAGAAAAACTCGAAGATAAAGACCAGGATGAACATCCTCCATTAAAGGAAAGAACCGGTAAGCTCGGGATTGAAGATGACAAAGCGTGGAGCTGGATGCACACAGCAGACCGAGCAGCATCTTAGGAGCACAAACTCGGACCTTTCGGGCCTTTTCAGATGAAGGGCCTAGACCCGAAACGTCACCTTTTGTGCTCCTAAGATGCTGCTTGGCCTGCTGTGTTCATCCAGCTCCACACTTTGTTATCTCGGATTCTCCAGCATCTGCAGTTCCCATTATCTCAGCTCAGGATTGAAGGCCTGGTTGCTGTTCATTTAGTGGATGTTACAAGATGGCTGGTGTGTGTTTCAATGATTTGGAATCCATCATGTTCTTGCAAATGTACATTTTATTAAGACTTTCAGAGTGACAGTTTGATTTAATTTATATTGTTCTAATGGTGCATAACAGAAGGTTTGATTACTGCTTGAAGCAGGGGAAATATTTAGGGGAAAGGAAGCATCTCTACCATTTTGGGTGAGTAGGATAGAAATATGTTGACCACAAACCAAGTGATTAGCCTTTCTTATCTCTCTCTGAGGCTTTGCCCCATTTTGTAGCTGAGTGTGTGGACATTTCAACTTTTTTCCCCTATTCATCCCTGATTGGTCCAACTTTTTGTGTAGGTAACATAGCAATTTAAAAGTTGCTGTAGTTCCAGAGAACCATTTGGCTGATAACCCTTTGGAAACAGGTGACAGGTGGTGAGGGTGGGGCTAAATAGATGGGATCTTCATGGTAACTTCAGCCAGTTTGGAAATTGAACCCATGTGTTTGACATCACTGCATTGTAAACCAGCCGTACAGCTAGCTAAGTGAACCGACCCCTACAATATAAAATTGAAGCCTCCCTTATTCCTATATCCTCAATGTTAAAAATATTGAGGCAAGTGAATGTCTTGCACACTATTTCATAGCATTTACTACATAGAAGTAGGCCATTCAGCCCCAAATTTCCATGCTGCTCTTTATGGTCCATGTACTATTCATTACCTCGGTAAAGAGGTTTATCCTGAATTCCTTTTTGGATTTACTTAACATCCACTCCTTCTGCCACTGACGCTCTGCAGCAGAATGTTGAAACTATAAGATGTGCTGCAGAAATTCACCAAAGGTCCTCAGACAGCACATCCTAATTCAAGACCATCTCCATCTAGAAGGGCAAGGGCAGTAGATACATGGGAACACCACCACATTCAAGTCCCTTTCCAAGCTACTCACCATCCTGATTTGGAAATTTATCACTGCTCCTCCCATTGTCGCTGGGTCCAAATCCAGGAATTGCCTCTCTGATGGGTTAGCCCACAGCAGGTGGACTGGAGCAGCTCAAGAAGGCAGCTCACCGCCACCTTCTGAAGGACAGTTAGGGACGGGCAATACAGTGAGGCCCACATCCTGGAAATGAATATATATATAGAAAAACTGCTCTCGTGACATCTATTTCTGGTCTCACTTGCAAATACAGCATCTTTCAGTGATAGTAGGCGCATTTCTGAACAAGGGTTCAGACCCGCAACGTCAGCTTTCCTGCTCCTCTGATGTCACTTGGCCTACACCTTATTATCTCAGCATCTTTCAGTGCCCTGTTGTGCCCCAACAAGTTCTTTGATGTTTCCATCAGAGCATCCATGAGCCATCTTTTGTCACAAGAATGAATGAATGAGAAATTGCAGTCCAACTCCAAGAAGCATATCTCGTTTCCCTTTGAACAAATCTGAGCTATTTACTTCAACCACATGCTGTGACAGTGAGTCGACATTCTGACCACTGAAGCTTTGTTGCTTAACTCGGTGCTTTCATTGAACAGATGGGAATAAGTAACTTGATTTCACGTTTGCAGGTGAAGAAGGTGAAGAGGCGCCAGTCCTAAAAACTCACAAGCTGAACGAGAATGTTTCACTGTACCGAGGTGATATTACAAAGCTCAAAATTGACGCAGTTGTGAATGCAGGTTGGTACTTGAATTAAAATCTAATGAGATAGGATGGTTGTGAGGAAAAAAAAGATTGTTGGGTCTTTGACTGTAATTCCCACAGTAAGCCTATCAATCAACTAAGAGTGATATTTATATTCTATGATAAATTTCAAGACCTTTTACCCTGGTGTCTCTGTTTTGTTAAACACTATTCCGTGTTTGGTTTATGAGTGTCATGTCAGTACTAAACTATACAGTGTCTCTTAATTGCTTACTCAACCGCTCAATGGATTTGTGCCAAATATATTTATGTTGCAGAACCCTGAATAAGGTAAGAAAGTGAAAACGAGTATACATATTTGGACAATGTATTCTGACTGTTGCTGCAAAATGTGGATATGGAACAGTTGCATCAAATATACTCTCAGGTACTATTGTTCTTTTTTTAAAAATATAGTGAAGTCATTCAGTACAGCAATGAGTGCAAATGAGGACTGAGTCAGGTAATGTCTTTGTTGTCTGATAATGAGACGAATGCCAGTTTGATGCAATGGAAACATTCTATCTTTAACATAACAAGACAGATTGTACACTGATGCAATGGCATCCAGTTAATTCATTAGCTGCTATGACAAGCAATATCATTTAAAGTTTTTCATTTCATTTAGACTGGCTGTCTTTAAATTTGTGCAGGGAGATGCTTGTACAGGTAATCTTCAATTGACGTAGTCTTCACTGACACGGTTTTGACTTTAGTGCCTATCATTCCAATAACGCATATCTGATTTGTGGTAGCACGGTTCTGACCTGATTTCCAGCAGCACAGAGGAACAAATGTGTGCCACAGTGCAACATTCCTGGGCAGCTTCCTGTTTTATAGAATTGCCACTCAGCTTGTTTTGGCCGTTGCCTGTTTGAATGATAACTCCGTCTACAGTGGCTCCGAAGTACTTCACAACCTTGAAATCAAAGAAATTGTGGCGAAGAAAAGCAGGAAGAATCTGAATCTGATGTGCTTGTTCCTTCAAAGATTCTAACTTTCAAGAATCTAGCAAAAGCTTTCCAGATGGTTGAGCCAACATTGCTTAATATGGTGCACTGCATATGAAAAAACAAGCAAGGAATAAGAGCAGACCACTCGGCCCTTTGAGCTTGCAGTGCTCTTTAATAGGATCATGGCTAATCTGATTTTAACCTCAATTTACATTCCTGCATACCACCGATTAATCTTTCATTCCCATTGTCATCAAGAATCTCTCTACCTCTGCCGTAAATATATTCAAAGATTCTGCATTCACTGCCTTTTTATTTTGAGGAAGGGAATTCCAAAAACTTAGATAACCCTCTGAGAGGGGAAAAACAAAGCTTCCTTATTTCTGTTTTAAGTGGGCACCTCCTTATTTTAATGTGACCCCCTAGTTCTAGATTTTCCCTCAACAGGGAAAAAGCTTTCAACATCCACCAGTGAAGTCCCCTCAGGATTTTCTACATTTCAATTGAGCCACTTCTAATTCTTCTAAACTCCAAAGGATACAGGTCTAAGGAAGTCTAGAAGCAGGGGAAATGGTCTCAGGATAGGAGTAGGCCATTTAGGACTGAGATGAGAAAATGTTTCTTCACTCAGGTTAGTGAACTTCTGGAGCTCTCCACCACAGAAGGGTGTAGGGTCTGAGTCTTTGAGTATATTCAAGAAAGGAGGGTTCTTTAGATTTTAAAGGTGTCAGATGGTGTAGGGAGAAAGCAGGAATTTCTCATTGAAATGGAGGACAAGCCATGATCGTATTGAATGGCAGAGCAGGCTTGAAGGGCTAAAAGGTCTACTTCTGCTCCTAATTTCTACGTTTGCGTATGTTTGAATAATGGACCATCATTCAATTGGTAGCTGTCCATCACTTCCTCGACAACAGTTGGGGATGGGCAATAAATGTTGACCTAGTGAGTGGTTAAAACATTCTGCAAATGAATAAATTTGAAAAATAAATAATTCCCTGGCTGTTAGATTTGCCATGTCCTTTCCCCACAGTTGCCTGGAAATTCAAGTTCCAAATTCTCCTATCAAGCATCAGTGGCTGTTTTGAAAGGGAAACCACAAGCACAGCTGCCTCATGCTGGGCCGGGAGATCTCAATGTGTGACCTCCCCCCCCACCCCCCCAACATCTCTGAAAGATTGTACCTGAAACTAATCAGCCTCACTTCTACCCACCGAGCAGCAAACTGCTAAGTGAACTAATACGGCAGAACACATTTTTAAAAACAAAACTTTCTGCTCTCTGCCACAGAGAACCAAATCCAGAATTGGAACAAGAGCCTCTCAGTGTGAGTAGATTCCAGTTCGCACCAGAAACCCACATTTCACCAAGTGTAGAGACTTTGAATAGCAGGAAATGTAGCACAAAAGCCCAATTGCAATCCCAGCCCAAAACCCCAACAAACATAATCCTGGCAAAACACAACTACCATCCTCCCATTGAGCAGAAAATAGCCAGACCAGAGGAGAAATGCTAATCCTTAGTCTGAACCACAATGTTTGAAATTTTTTACAATTAAATCAGAACTGTTTCTTTTGCCCACAGTTTCACTTGTGTGCAAACCATTCCCCAATGAACCCTTCTCCTCTCATGTAAATTAAGAGCAAATAAATCCCATCTTCCTCAGTGACGAGGTAGAGATTTTATTCTAATCCCCTTCCCAATTTTCATACTACTTTCCTTAGTACCGAGAGTAAACAGGCACCGCTTCACTTGCAAAGCATTCCTGAGCTGATTGGGATTTGTCCTTAGCCAAACTACACTCCAGTTCCCACAATGGTCTGCTGTTTAATGATTGAAGCCCAGAAGTACACGTCTCCTCTGCCTGCCATTCTCTACATTAATCTCCCTTTTCACCTTCCTTCTCTCCTCCTCCACTCTTCATCTCTCTTTATTTCTACATCTTCTGTGCTACCCTCCTAGACTATTCCAAGCGTCCATCAACTCTTTTGACTTCCTCCATTTTGCCTTAATTTCCTACGCTTCTTCCCTCTTTCATACCCCTGTCACATTTCCTCCCCTTCCCACACTCTCTCATGCTCCTCTCCCCCTTCCTCCTCCTTCCCCAAATTCTCATCCTTTCCTCTTCCTACTCCTTCCTCCAGTTGTACACTCCCTGCCTTCTGATTGTGTTTGATCTGAAGGTTTCAAACACTTCTGGGACTTCTCAATTGCATGGCCACAAGTATATGACCAGCAATGTTCAGTTGTTAAAACATTAAAATAATTAATTTTGTACTGCAATACACATTAAAATTCTTACTGTTGGCAATCAAACAATAATTTCTCAAAAAATAAGACCAAATGCTTCAAGTATTCTGTTGATTTTTTTTTCCATTTTCAATGTTTGTCCCAGTGAATGAAGAGTGCGTGGACAGGTTGACATGTTTGTAGCTGTATGTTAGAGGTTTTCAGGTTGGCACGAAACATAAAATTACTAACAGTGCACCTAATAAAGTGTCAAAATTCAACCTTTTGACTTGAGACTGAGTTGGAAATGGAAAATGCATCTTGTACAATTGGAATTTGCAAACTCCTTCTCATTGAAGGTGAAGTATGTATGTGGATTCCGTTGAAGCTCCATGTCTCACTCATTCTTTCTCAAGTCTGTAAGGCTTCTGCTCATCTTCTTTGTTTTCTTTTGCAGCTTTGCTTTGGATTGCTTTCAAGAATTCCATAAAAGTTGCAGGGCTCGGTTGTTCTGGGTTACATTAGACCCAAACTGTTCTGATTTTTGATTTTGGATTTTTTAAATTGTGCTTTTGTTATTGTCACGTATAGAGATACAGTGAATAGTATTGTTTTGCGTGCTGTCCAGACAAATCATGCCACACATAATTACATCAGGGTAATAGACCATAATGCAGAATATAGTGACAAAAAATATGGAGCTAGAAAAGCACAGCAGGTCAGACAGCATTTGAGGAGCAGGAATGTCAACGTTTTGGGTCGGAACCCTTTTGCAAAATATAGTGTTACAGCCACAGAGAAGGTGTAGAGATTTACCAACTCTAGTATATGAGAGACCCATTCACATGTCTGATAACAACAGGAAAGAAGTTGTTCTTGAATCTGTTGATATGCGTTTTCAAACTTTTTTATCCTATGCCCAACCGGAGAGGGTGGAAAAGAGTATAACGGGATGGGTGGTGTAATTGATTATGTTGGCTTTTTCCCCAAGGCAGTGGGAATCAATGGATGCAAGGCTGGTTTTCCTGATGGACTGGGCTGTGTTCATAACTCTCTGTAATTTCCTGCAGCCTTGGGAAGAGTAGTTGCCCCTACCAGGCTGTGATGTATCTGGAAAAAATGCTTTCTACGGCACATGTATAAAAATGAGCAAGCCGTTGTGGACGTGACAAATTTCCTTAGCCTTCTGAGGAAATGGAGGCATTGGTGAGCTTTCTTGATGGTAGCATCGACGTGCATGGACCAAGACAGATTGGTGATCGTCATTCCTAGAAATGAAGCATTCAATCATCCTCACCTCAGTACCATTGATACAGACAGGGTATGCCCTCGTTCTGCTTCTTGAAGTCGATGACCAACTCCTTTTTATTGACACGAAGGGAGAGATTGTTGTCTTTACACTAAGCCATTAAGCTGCCTATCTCTTTCCTGTACGCTGTCTTGTCATTGCTTAAGATTGGATCCACTGTGATGGCTGTCATCAGTAAAGTTGTAAATGGAGTTAGAGCAAATCCAGCCCACTGTACTGTGTCGTAATGATTGATGTTGGGGAGTGCCAAGTTACTGTAGCATTTTGTTCATCAGGTTAAACAGCTAAGTATACGAGCAATTAATATTGATGGTCTTGACAATGGTCAATAGCTTACCAGTGTGGATTTGTTAGATATAGCTGCTAATTTCTCCTTTAGCGAGTTTT
The DNA here is from genome assembly GCF_030684315.1 of Stegostoma tigrinum. NCBI lineage: Eukaryota > Metazoa > Chordata > Chondrichthyes > Orectolobiformes > Stegostomatidae > Stegostoma > Stegostoma tigrinum. The sequence goes on along the minus strand of NC_081362.1, from coordinate 5,921,222 downwards.
GAGAAGATTTGTAGCTCAGGTTGAGGTTCTGGATGTGAGTTTGCTCGCTGGGCTGGAAGGTTAGTTTTCAGACGTTCCGTCACCATTCTAGGTAACATCATCAGTGAGCCTCCGACGAAGCGCTGGTGTTATGTCCCGCTTTCTATTTATCTGGTTAGGTTTCCTTGGGTTGGTGATGTCATTTCTTGCGTTGGTGATGTCATTTCCTGTTCTTTTTCTCAGGGGATGGTAGATTGGCTCCAAATCAATGTGTTTGTTGATGGAGTTCCGGTTGGAATGCCATGCTTCTAGGAATTCTCGTGCGTGTCTCTGTTTGGCTTGTCCTAGGATAGACATGACCCACTATCACTCGTATCCTTACATACAGATAAGGAAGGACACCACTTTGATTGGGACAACGCATCCATCCTAGGACAAGCCAAACAGAGACACGCACGAGAATTCCTAGAAGCATGGCATTCCAGCCGGAACTCCATCAACAAACACATTGACTTGGAGCCAATGTACCATCCCCTGAGAAAACGAACAGGAAATGACATCACCAATGCAGGAAATGACATCACCAACCCAAGGAAACCTAACCAGATAAATAGAAAGCGGGACATAACACCAGCGCTTCGTCGGAGGCTCACTGATCATGTTACCTAGAATGGTGATGAAACGTCTGAAAACTAACCTTCCAGCTCAGCAAGCAAACTCACATCCAGAATTTCTCCTTTATTGACAGAACTTTGATCGAAACCAATGTCTCATGTTTGATATTTATCATACTTCAATTAAAAAGGACTGAAGTGGCTTAAGCTGATGTCTTGTTTTTTTAAAAAAACAGGAACATCCATTATGCTAACTATAATGACTTCTTTTTGATGACTGCATCACTGAGATATGTCACAGGTGAATGTCAATGACCAGGTGATTTGTTCTTGTCAAATGTAAATGTTTGGACAGTGTGTGAGGTTTCATTGCATATTTGCTTTGGTGAGGGCGTTATTAGCTCATCTCACTTTGTACTGCATAAAACTTTGCCTTTGTGACCTAAATATAAAAGATCAAGGTAGAAAGCTTCTATGCATACTGGATTGCATTAGGTGTTATTTTTCCTGTGGGTTGCCGTTCAGAACCTCATTATAAAGTTGTGAGTACGTCACAGCAATGTAAACTTGCAATCAATTTGTGAATCTGGGAGCGTTGCTTTTAATGAACAGGTGCAGGAAGGATAAATTCTTGTGCGATGCAGCTCTGACAATCTATAGAGTGACTCTGCTGATCCATTTCTTTTGGCAGTTCAATTAATTACTGAACCAAGAATCTACATCTTCAAATGTAAAACCTGGAAATGAATTCAGAAATATGACTGATTAAACCAATTCTGAGCAATTCTGGCTAGGTGTGAGGGAATCCTTCAATGGGAAGTTAATTTGCTCTGCAGTACCTTGTAATTTTTAGGTTTAGCATCTCATTTTCCTTGCCCTACATTTGAAGGTGCTTTGTGTCACATGGGTTGGAGGGATAAGCACTTAAAAACAAGATAAAACAATAACATGTTAAAATAAGATTAGTAAGATTAAATTAAAAAATAAATTAAACAATGAAGTGAACACAACTAATGACCTTTTTAAAGATGTTTATGAATCTAAGTGCAACTGTAATTGCATCTCGATAAATAATGCACCGCTGCTGCTGTACATTAGTGGTGAAGGAATTGAATGTTGAAGGTGGTTGACTGGGTGCCAATCAGCAGGCTGCAATTCCTGGATGGCGTCGAGCTTTTTTGAATGTTGCTGGAGCTGCACTCATCCACGCAAGTGAAGAGTATTCTATCACATCCCTGACATCCTTTATTATAGACTCTGATATTTTCCTCGTTGACAGATGCTAAACTAACTGGCCTGGAAGTTGTGCATTGATTGTCTTTGCTTTTTGAGTAAGGGTGTTACTTGGCCATTTTCCAATCAACTGAGTGTTTTCCACAATTTGGGAAGATCATACCCGTTCATCCACTAGCTCTGCAGCTATTTCTTTTAACATTTGAGGATGAAACCCATCAAGTCCACATGATGTATTGGCCTCTAACACCATTAGTCTCCCCAGTACTTTTTCTTGAGTGATTTTTTGTGCATTTTTTCCTCTTCCCCTTTGTCCCTGGATTATTTAATCATTTTGCGATGCTATTTATGTCTTTTACAGTAAAGACTGTTGCAAAGTACTTATTCAACTCTTCTGCCATTTCCTTCTGCATTCTCTGAGAGTTCTGTGTTTTCCTTTTGATATATTTAAAGAAGCTTTTACTGGATGCCTTGATATTACTTTTCTAGTTTACTCTCAAAGTTTATTTTCTCCCTCTTTATCATTTTTCTGGCCATTATTTAATGGGTTTTGAAACTTTCACAATCCTCTGGCTTAACACTAATTTTGCACAGTGCTCTCTTTTTTGTTCTTTTAATTTGATACTGAAATGTTTTGAATTAAAAATCAATTTAATATTTAAGGCTAACTATATCTTACGCATGTACTGTAGTTTTTGGGAGAGTCAGTTAATTTTTCAGTTCATTTGAAAGGAGTTCAAAACTTCTGCTTGAACACTGAAGTGTTGAATGTACCATTTTAGCCATTTCGTGCTTATTAGAAGTCTGGGGAGTTAATTTCAGATGAGCATTTGGGTGAAGAAAGATCCTGTAAAGATTACCTACTGTTCTACCTCACAGGCTTTTGTCTGGTTCTGTAAGAAAACTCTTTGGAATGATTGGAAAGTTATGGAAAGGGGCAAGTTTTTTTTGCGTGACTAATTTTAATGTACTTGTGTTTTTTTTCAATTAACTAACATGAGCTATTTAATTCATGCCAGCAACAAACATAGACCTTTTCATATCATAACCATGAATATAACAGCTGGAATGCATTTACTTGCAAATGTTTTAAAATCATTATTGTTATCTTCTGGCAATATGAATAATTGCCTCAATATTTATCAGATAAATTTATAGTAACTTAAATCTTGCCTGTAAAACACCATTGGTTTTCCTTGCATCATTGATGAGTTGAACCATTTGCACTGGAATTGTGTCACACAAGTAGTGAACACAGAAAATAGGGGCAGGAGAAGGCTATTCGGCCCCATGATCTCGCTTTGCTGTTCAGCCAGCTTATGGCTGATCTTCCACTTTCCCACACTATCCCTTTGTCACTTAGGTCTCTACACATGAAAGAAACCAACAATCCCTGATCTGAACATGCTTAGTGATGGAACCCCCACATTGCCTCTGTGGGCTGGAGAATTCAAAAAGGTCCGCACCTTCTTAGTGAAAGGCTTCCTGCTCATCTCAATCCTAAATAGCCTTTCCCTTTTGCCCCAGGTTCCAGACCCTCTAATTGACCATCCTTCCTGAATCTACCCTGCCCTAAGAATATTGCATGATTCAGTGACGGCCGGTCTCATCTTAACTCCAGTCGACTCCTGGGAACAGCCTGCAGTCCTTGGGATTGATTTGGTGAATCTTTGTGCACATTCCGTGACAAGTTTTTCTGTCCTGTGCAAAAATGGTCCACAGTCCTCCAGGCGTGATTGGTTTGAGGCTCTACACATTTGCAGCAAGACATCTTTATTCCTGCCCTTAATTTGTTTTGCAGTAAACTCCAAGGTTCTCACTTGCTATCTTTTATGTAATTTTGTCTGCCACTGCTGCAGAATATTTTTGTAAAGGACTACTTGACGTGCAAAAAAAGTGACATGATTTCTAAATCAGGATCCCTTTCAATGCTGAAGAGTGACGTTAGTTTTATAAAACAGTGGCAGTATTGATGCTCACTGACCTGCAGGTGGCAGTGTGTTGCCTTTTTCTGTTCTGAATGCTTTTCTGAAAAAATGCAGCAGTGAATTTGAAAGCTGGCAGAGACCTGAGGATTTACAGATCAATTTTATCAACCTCTTTCCAGACAATGGACTCTCATCAGCCACAATTTCTGTGGTCTCTTTGTTACGAACATGAACATTCTCTTGTGAAAACATCTGCATTCTCTATGTTGAAAGGCTATCAACCTGAGACATGATTGCTTCTTTCTGAACAGATAATACCAGACAGGGGTAGATTTTGGTGGAGTGGTATTGGAGTTGAATTAGTAATCCAGAAGCCCAGGCTGATGCTGCAGAGGTGTTGAATCAAATCCCACCATGGCAGTTGTGGAATTTAAACTTAAATTTCAATCAATAAATTCAGATAAATAATTTTGAATTTAATTAATAAAATCAGCAATTAAAAGCTCATGCCAGTAATAGTGAGCATGACACTGGGTGATCGCTTTGCAGGACCTACATTCGGTTCGCAAAGGAGGTCTTGAGCTTCCAGTTGCCTGCCACTTCTGTTCCCTGGCCACTTGCTGCAATGCTCCAGCGAAGCTCAGCACGAGCTGGAAGCACAGCGCCTCATTTTCCGCTTGGAGACCCTGCAGCTTTCTGGGCTCAATATCGAGTTCAATGACTTTAGGGCTTGAGCTTCTCTCATGTCCTTAGGCCAACCCCCACACACCAGGCCTTGTCATCGCATGGTCTGCTGTTACACACAACCCATTGTTAGCCACTAATGGTCCCCATTAATAGCTATTCACCCTCATGGCCTGATTGTTCTCCACTCCTTTGTCCATCCAACTGTTCTTCTCTCTCTTTGAGCTCTATCCCCACCTATCATTTACTCCTTAACCCCTCCCCCAACACAATCTTCTGCAAGTAAGCCAACACTTGTGTGGAGATCAGAGTTAACATTTCAGGTCCAGTGACCCTTCCTCAGAGCTGATGGTAGCTCGGAAAGTGTTGGCTCGCCAGCAATTTCGGTTTTTGTTTCTGACTTACAGTTCTTTCGGCTTTTACCATGAAACGATTGTCTGTCATAAAAGCCGATCTGGTCACTAATGCCCTTTGGGGAAGGAAATCTGCTGTGTCTACATGTGACTCCAGACCTACAACAATGGGGTTGAATTTTAACTGCCCTCTGAAATGGCGTAGCAGGACTCAGTTCAAGGGCATTTAGAGATGAACAACAAGTTGCTGAGTCAAAATCCTGGAACTGTCTCTGTAAGGGTATTGTGGGTCTATCTACAGCACATGGGCCACTGTGATTCAAGAAGGCGGCTCACCACCACCTTCTCAAGGGCAACTAGAGACGGGCAACTAATGCTGACCCAGCGAGCGACACCCATGTCTCACAAGGGAACAAGAAAAGGAATGTTGGCCTTGTCCAAAATTTTCATGTATTGTGAAAGAGTGAAGAAGAATGTATCTACTAAACTTTACCAGAATTTTCTGCTGTCTTGGATTTCTGGTATTCCTGTTGTTTTGCTTTTGTATTTGTATCTTTAAATTATCCTGAAGGAACGCAACCATTAAAATGGTTCCAGGGATAGTAGGAACTGCCGATGCCAGAGAATCTGAGATAACAAGGTGTAGAGCTGGATGAACACAGCTGGATGAATGTCCAATTTCTGAAGAAGGGTCTCAGCCCGAAACGTCAGCTTTCCTGCTCCTCTGATGCTGCTCGGCCTGTTGTGTTCATCCAGCTCTATACCTTGTTATCTCACAACCATTAAAATACCTTGTTGGGTTATTAGGCACTCTGAGAGGTGTTCTAGTCTCTGCAGAAGACATCCTGCACAGTGTCTCAACAAATCCATTTGAAACCTCTGCTCTCCATGCGAATAATTCCTGGTCCACTAATTGACCAGATACCACGCAGCGCCCTTCTGCAGATTGGCTGCTTTCAGTCTCCTGTCCTGATGCAGTGTCCCTCCCCCCCAACCCATATCCTTCTCGGAAGCAATCAATAAAGAGAAAGTGGGACAAAATTTGCTATCGAGAAAAGCCCTAGCAAGGCTGGATGGCACTCGCTGATATTCATGGGTGAAAGACACAGCAGCTTCAGGTGATGCGCAGTTAAACGTGCAATATTTGGAAGTTTTGGTCTGAATTACATCACTGCACTGTGTACTTTTCATATTTAGTGTTTCCATTCTGAATGTCCACATGATAGACAGGTACTGACTGCCCTCCTGTCCTATTTATAGCTGCTCCCACTAGCGGATTGGCTGCCACAGTACGTCACACTTGTCTCCTCTTCCACCATCAATCTACAGCTCCTCTGTAGCTGCTTAGTGACATCTGTCGTCCAACAACTACACTTAGGTCAAGCCCTCTTTCAGCTGCCTTCCACATTGCTCTCTATAAGAGAGTTCTGTGGCGTTCTACGTCAATCAAATAAATGGGTGAAATGCTGACATTTCTTTGCTTAGCGTTGCCTTTTTTTTAAAGTATTCTTCTTGCTCTTGAAACTTTGAGCAGCTAGTTATTTGTCTTATTGTTTCTATATAGAAATTCTAGTATACCCTCTTAACATTTCAAAGTCCTCAGTTTTCTTCTGCAGATCTTTATTTATTGTCTAGGTATCTGAGCCAGGCAGGAGGGTGGGTAGAGTCTTATTAGTTCTTCCCTGTGTATGTTTGTTATAATCCTGCCTCGTGCTGTATTTGCTCATTAAACACACTATGAAAAATTACCACCAGCCAGCACAAAAAGAATAACTAATCTCAGGCTGTAATAAATGCTCATGAATTTTAGTCTGACATCGTTGGTTGACAATTGCAATTTTGGAGCGGTATTCCTTTCTGTTTTGCGTTTGTTCAGAGAGATTTTGCAAATGTGAATTTTAAAATTTAAATTTTAAATGCCTTGCCTTGCCTTGCCTTGCCTTTCCTTGCTGTCCTCTCTCTTTCTCAATTCAGCCTTTCTTCTCAATTCTTTCTTTCTCTTTCAGTCTTGATTTAACATGGAAGTCACCTACTCAAATTCACCCTCTTTTTCAGACCTTCCACTGTTTATTTCCCAATCTTGAAATTTCACTGTTTAAGGAAATACGCCCATTGCTTTGCCCTCTTAACTCGGGTTCCAGATGCTGTCTTACCCTTGGTGTGCTGCTGGGAGGCTTGCTCTTACAGCAACTGAAGGATACTCAATTTTAGGCATTTTGCTTCTGCGGAATCTAACACCATTAATGTTCTGTCAGAAAAGTAAATGCCCTATTACCAAAAATTAATAGTTTGAATTTTTTTTAGAAATTCAACAGTTATATATTTCACAGTAACATTTCATTTATATATTTTTATTTTTATCAGTTTTTCTTTTAAATAATTGAGGCTTTTAGTTGAAAACTTTAGCCTCTCTCAAGATCTGAAGCCTCAGCTCAACTCTTTGATGTGGAGTGGGATGTTCTCTGAATACACATCTTGAGGCTGTTAGGTGCTTTTTATTCATTCATACACTGGATATGAACATTCCTGGCCAGAGCCACCCCTAATTGTTAAGAGTCAATCACATTGTTGTAGGTCTGGAGCCACATGTAAGCCAGACCAGATTTCCTTCCCTAAATCCTTCCCAACAATCGACAATTTTTAGTGACAACAGCGTTAGTATCTCAATTCCAGATTTTTATTGAATTTAAATTCCACCATCTGCCGTGGCAGGATTTAAACGCAGGTCCCCAAAATGTTACCCGGGTCTCTGGATTAATAGTCTAACAATAATACCACTAGGCTATTGCCTTCCCTATATGATCAATGATTTGTGGCTAGTTGGGAAGAAAAGGCGTTAAACTGGGATACTCATTTGGAGAGCCGGTGCAGGCATGATGGGCTAACGGCCCAATTCTCCACTGTAAGGATTCTGTAATTCAGTGACAAACCAAGAGCATTCACCTCAGACCTTGAAGAAATTGCATGGAGCAAATTGCCGTCTCTGTGCTGAGAACATCACCATTTACGCCATGCTGTTGATTTTTCACGTTATCTATCAGCAATTGCTGATGTGGAATGACAAGGCCAGTGAGCTGGCTAAGCAGCCAATTGCATTGAAGAATTTTCACAGACAGCCAGCAAGGCAACCAGGGAATGAAAAGCGTTAACAAATCAAATGACTGCTTAAAAAATTTGGAGAGTGAAATTAAGATTGGGCCACACGCATATGCACTGAGTTAATGTATAATTTGAAATATCATGAACAAATGCTTAATCTGTTTTACATTAATAATTTAAAAACTTAATAATCATAGTAGAGATTTAATAAATTTCCAAACTTTTCAGGGCCGGACTACATGTTGTCAGGAGTTCTTACTGAGACCGATGTTTTTTATTAAAACAATTTCACCATCATCTCCCAAACCATTCACAACCTCATCACCTCAGGTGACCTCCGACCCACAGCCTCCGACCTCATTGTCCACCAGCCCCGCACCGCCCGCTTCTATCTCCTTCCCAAAATCCACAAACCCGCCTGCCCTGGTCGACCCATTGTCTCCACCTGCTCCTGCCCCACTGAACTCCTCTCCATCTATCTGGACTCCATTTTCTCCACCTTGGTCCAGGAACTCCCCACCTACGTCCGTGACACCACCCACGGCCTCCACCTCCTCCAGAACTTCCAATTCCCCGGTCCCCAACACCTCATTTTAACCATGGACGTCCAGTCCCAATACACCTGCATTCCTCATGCAGATGGCATCAAGACGCTTCGCTTCTTCCTGTCCCGCAGGCCTGACCAGTCCCCCTCCACCGACACCCTCATCTGCCTAGCCGAACTCGTCCTCACCCTCAACAACTTCTCCTTTAATTACCTCCCACTTCCTACAGACAAAGGGCGTGGCCATGGGAACCTGCATGGGCCCCAGCTATGCCTGCCTCTTTGTAGGTTACGTGGAACAGTCCCTCTTTCTCACCTACACAGGCCCAAACCCCACCTCTTCCTCTGTTACATTGACTGTATTGGCGCCGCCTCTTGCTCCCAAGAGGAGCTTGAACAGTTCACCCACTTCACCAACATCTTCCACCCCAACCTCAAGTTCACCTGGGCCATCACCAACACATCCCTCACCTTCCTGGACCTCTCTGTCTCCATCTCAGGCACCCAGCTAGAAACTAATGTCCATTTCAAGCCCACCGACTCCCACAGCTACCTAGAATACACCTCCTCCCACCCACCCTCCTACAAAAATTCCATTCCCTATTCCCAATTCCTTCGCCTCCACTGCATCTGCTCCCAGGATGAAGCATTCCACTCTCGCACATCCCAGATGACTGTGTTCTTCAAGGACCGCAACTCCCCCACACCCCCCCCCCCCAACAGTGATCGAGAACGCCCTCGACTGTGTCTCCTGCATTTCCTGCAACACATCCCTCACACCCCACTCCCCCAATAACTGCCCTAAGAGAATCCCCCTAGTCCTCACGTACCATCCCACCAACCTCCGGACACAACGTATCATCCTCCAACACTTCCGCCATCTACAATCCGACCCCACCACCCAAGACATTTTTCCACCCCCACCCTTGTCCGCCTTCCAGAGAGCCCACTCTCTCCGCGACGCCCTTGTCTGCTCCACACTCCCCTCCAACCCCACCACACCCGGCACTTGCCCCTGCAACCGCAGGAAGTGCTACACTTGCCCCCACACCTCCTCCCACACCCCCATCCCAGGCCCCAAGCTGACTTTCCATATCAAGCAGATGTTCACCTGCACATCTGCCAATGTGGTATACTGCATCCACTGTACCCGGTGCGGCTTCCTCTACATTGGAGAAACCAAGCGGAGGCATGGGGACCGCTTTGCAGAACACCTCCCCTCGGTTTGCAATAAACAACTGCACCTCCCAGTCGCGAACCATTTCCACTCCCCCTCCCATTCCTTAGATGACTGGTCCATCCTGGGCCTCCTGCAGTGCCATAATGATGCCACCCGAAGGTTGCAGGAACAGCAACTCATATTCCGCTTGGGAACCCTGCAGCCCAATGGTATCAATGTGGACTTCACCAGCTTCAAAATCTCCCCTTCCCCCACCGCATCCCAAAACCAGCCCAGCTCTTCCCCTCCACCCACTGCATCCCAAAACCAGCCCAGCTCGTCCCCGACTTCCTAACCTGTTCTTCCTCTCACCTATCCCCTCCTTCCACCTCAAGCCGCACCTCCATTTCCTACCTACTAACCTCGTCTCGCCTCCTTGACCTGTCCGTCCTCCCTGGACTGACCTATCCCCTCCCTACCTCCCCACCTATACTCTCCTCTCCACCTATCGTTTCCTCTATCCATCTTCGGTCCACCTCCCCCTCTCTCTCCCTTTATTTCAGAATCCTGTCCCCATCCCCCTGTCCGATGAAGGGTCTAGGCCCGAAACCTGTCTCCTCGCTCAGGTCGATTGAAATATTCCAGAGAATTACTTTGTTGAAGAACAGCAGGGAAGTTGTGATAACAAGGTGTGGAGCTGGATGAACACAGCAGGCCAAGCAGCATCAGAGGAGCAGGGAGGCTGATGTTTCGAGCCTAGACCCTTCTTCAGAAATGCTCCTCTCATCCTCCTGCTCCTCTGATGCTGCTTGGCCTGCTGTGTTCATCCAGCTCACACACTTTGTTATCTTGGATTCTCCAGCATCTGCAGTTCCCATTATCTCTCTCATTGTTAAATAATGATCAATTCACTGTGGCAGTGACAGCAGGTACCTCTTTCCTGGCTCCCTGTAGCAGATCTTATTCTCACTTTCTTATAACCATTGGACGCTTTTAAACCTAAATTCTACGTCTGTACAAATTACTCACCTGTTGTGTAGTGTAACCTGTATGCCTCACTCTGTCTAAGCACCCTATGATTTGTATGTCCTTGCTCCCTATGATCTGCCTGTACTGCTTGCAAACAAATCTTTTCACTGTACTTAGGTACACGTGCCCAAATTGCACCCCATTGAACAAGGCTTAATTTTACTTGGGACTTCAAGAATTTCCATAGCGCAACCTAACACAGAACTGTGAACGACAGACAAGAGGTTCACAATTTCTGTGTTAATCTGCATTTGCACCAAATTCTGAAGCTTCCTTCAGAATCCAAGTGTTAACTACGACAGATCAGTCTGTGTTTAAAGCAACTTATTAAGTTAATTTAAACAATTGATGTATAAATTGGAAGCAAATACTGATATTATTGATCACTTAATTGCCTTGGAGAATCAGATTATTAACAGCAATTTTAAAGCAAAAGTTAGTTTTTTTTGTCTTTGTTTACTTTCTCATTCTTCTGAAGATGTTAATGTGCTCATCCTTTGTATGTGGCGCTTACATTACTCAGTTAGACAACTATGGTTTTAAGCCATTCTCCAGAATTTGAGTCCCTGACGGGACGAGCAGATAATTTATCTTGTAGTGTTTTTGGAGCCTTGGTTGAATGTTAAGATGTTTCAATGAACACCTGAAATAAAATACAATATGTCATATTGAAAAGGAGAATAGGCCTCCAGACAGGATGACTAATTGATTGTGTGCTTCTGTGTTGCTGTTGCTACTGCAGCCACCTCATCCTGCATCTCGTTCTCTTCCCCATTAATTGGTCACATTGATTTTGTCGTCATAATGTAGGAATGAAAACATTCATTGGACTCTCTAATATATACTGAGTATTTACTTGGTTACCTAGAGGCTTGAATGGTGATATTGTAAGAGAATCTTACCTTGATCAATGTAACCTTGATGATAATTAGCTCAGAGATAATGGGAACTGCAGATGCTGAAGAATTCCAAGATGATAAAATGTGAGGCTGGATGAACACAGTAGGCCAAGCAGCATCTCAGGAGCACAAAAGCTGACGTTTCGGGCCTAGACCCTTCATCATAATTAGCTCAGTTGGCTGGACTGCAGGTTTGCAATGTGAAGTGATGGCAACAGTGTGGGTTCAATTCCTGTATTGGCTGAGGTTACCATGAAGGACTCTTCACTGTAACCTCTCCCCTTGCCTGAGGCATGGTGACTCTCAGGTTAAACCAACCCTATGGTCTGGCAGAACTGTGATGACTTTACCTTTAATTATGGAATCTGTTGCACCTTGATGGATTTCTGTCTATTTTGATGGAAAACGTGCTGCCATGTAAAACTCATCTGTGCCAAAGTTTTGACCCTGTCATTGCAGACACTTAATAATGGGAAGGTTAAAATGAATGTTAAGAAGTGAGAGGCTGAAAGCATCTTGCTAATAAATCTCAATGCTCAATGTAAAATTTTATTGTGCGAAGCTTTCTACCTGCACTTAGTGGAATTTTGTTTTGCAATTTACCAATACCATTGACTGAGATCAGAATGTACAGTGCCATCACTAATAAAGTGGAAAATACTTGATTCTGTAACGACAAACATGACAGGCTTTTAAAAATAAAGAAAATCTAAATAGTTCAGCTTGTGCTAGCTGAGAGGTCAAATCCAGGCAATTTTTGATTCGAAGTGGAGAGAGAAGTGACTGGAAATCTGTTATTCGGCATTTATCAGCCCTAGCTTGATTGCTGTCCAGTTCAAACCCTTGTGTTTGATGGTGTACTTTGGCTCTCTGTATGACAACGTCTTGATTTTAACAATTCTGTTCCTCACGTTCACATTTGTCTTTAGTCTCCATGTCATCTCTCTCTCTCTCTCTCTCTCTCTCTCTCTCTCTCTCTCTCTCTCTCTCTCTCTCTCTCTCTCTCACCCCCTCTCTGTGTCTCTTTCTTTCTAATCTCTGTGGAGCTCCAAATCTGGCAATATGCCCATCCCCAATTTTACCTTCAATATTTGCTCCTTCTGCCACCGGCCTTCAGTAGCAGCAGTGTGTGCTGTACACTGCAGCAACTCAGCAAAGCACCTTGCAAGCCCACGACCTCTACCATCCGGAAGGTCAAGGGCGGCAGCTGCGTTCCCTCTAATATTTCCTGCAGCTTCACAGACCTCCAAGGTCTGGGTACAGTTTCTTTTGAACAGGAAGTCGGTGTGTCCATAGGCTGACTGGAGCACACTGACCTTCTGACGGTGCAGCTTAATGGGACCATTGGGCAGCCGATACCTGGGATGATGCCACCACCGGCAAGTTTCCCTCCAGGCCAGATGCCATTCCTGACTTGGAACCAACCTACTGTTCGTTCTTTGTTGGGTTAAAGTCCGTCATAACTAAATACTACATGAACTGAAGTGGTTGAAGAAGGCAGCTCACCGCCACCCGCTTCAGGGCAGTTGAAGATGGGCAATTACAACTGACACAACCCACATCGCATGGATAAAGGAAAATAAAATTTGTTGATTTGGGTCTTGGTGTGAGCTTGGGTCGGCACAACTGAATGCTGAGCGCACTGATGTTGAAACAGGGTGCAGGGTGACAGTCTGATCAGGAGAAAATGGAATATTTGAATCTCGAGGAAACAAAGGCACAATTGAGATTTTAAAATGTGAGGCTGGATGAACACAGCAGGCCCAGCAGCATCTCAGGAGCACAAAAGCTGGCGTTTCGGGCCTAGACCCTTCATCAGAGAGGGGGATGGGGTGAGGGTTCTGGAATAAATAGGGAGAGAGGGGGAGGCGGACCGAAGATGGAGAGTAAAGAAGATAGGTGGAGAGAGTATAGGTGGGGAGGTAGGGAGGGGATAGGTCAGTCCAGGGAAGACGGACAGGTCAAGGAGGTGGGATGAGGTTAGTAGGTAGCTGGGGGTGCGGCTTGGGGTGGGAGGAAGAGATGGGTGAGAGGAAGAACCGGTTAGGGAGGCAGAGACAGGTTGGATTGGTTTTGGGATGCAGTGGGTGGGGGGGAAGAGCTGGGCTGGTTGTGTGGTGCAGTGGGGGGAGGGGACGAACTGGGCTGGTTTAGGGATGCAGTAGGGGAAGGGGAGATTTTGAAACTGGTGAAGTCCACATTGATACCATATGGCTGCAGGGTTCCCAGGCGGAATATGAGTTGCTGTTCCTGCAACCTTCGGGTGGCATCATTGTGGCACTGCAGGAGGCCCATGATGGACATGTCATCTAGAGAATGGGAGGGGGAGTGGAAATGGTTTGCGACTGGGAGGTGCAGTTGTTTGTTGCGAACAATTGAGATTTGTAGCTTTAGGTGAACTGCGACAGGTCACCAAGATGTCATCCAATTGAGACAGAGATTAAAAAAATGACACGATGGGCAAATGTTTTACACAGAGGGTGGTTCGCACATGGATTGAGCATCCTAAAGAAGTGGTGGATGTAGGCACAGTTACACCATTTAAAAGACATTTTGATCGGGACATGAATAAGAAAGGATATGGGCCAGAAGCAGACAGATGGGTCGAGTTTAGTTTTGGATTATGGTTGGCCAGGACTGGTTGGACCGAAGGGTCTGTTTCCGTGCTGTATGACTCTCTGTCGGCCAATTAATTGGGACTATTGATTGAAAAGGGGTCCATGTCTCAAAGTGTACAGTTTCACGAGACATAGTCCCGATAGATGTCAGATGTGTTGCATTTTCCTTGAACTTATGCTTCCAGACCTTTCTGTTTATCCCATTGACAGCATTTGAAGCACAGAACGGCTTTTAAAAAAAATATCTGATGCATTGTTAGATTCTGCCTGTGCACCTGATTGCAGTATTTCATTACCCTGGAGACCATCACAATTACACAGCTGTCTGCTAAATGGTGCCTATACATGTAGATCCCTTCAGGGGTCACATCATTCAGCTTCATCGATAGGGAAGAGCAATACTTCAAGAGAATAAATGAAAGACTCAATTAAATCGATAAAGCCTTGACTTGAAAAATTATTTGTTAATTATATTAATAGTTTGGTCGCTACAAGTTCATAGAATCATAAGATCATAGAACCCCTACAGCATGGAAACAAGCCCTTCGGCCCAACAAGTCCACACCGACCCTCAGAGCATCCCACCCAGACCCATCCTCAGGTAACTCACCTAATCTCCACATCCCTGAACTCTGTAGGTAATTTAGTGCAGCCAGTCCACCTAACCTGCACATCTTTGGTTTGTGGGAGGAAACCAGAGCACCCAGAGGAAACCCGCACAGACAGTCACCCAAGGATTCCTGGTCCTGTGAGGCAGCAGTGCTAACTACTGAAGCACCGTGCTGTCCCAAGTGGTCAATGGTGCCTTACCTCATCAGTATTAGTGAGGGCGGGATTTGCTTGTCGTCTCTGTGTAAAAGGCATTCTGAGCCGGCTGTAAGGGCTTCCTCCAGCATGGCTGGGGAGGGTAGGAACAAATATTTTACACAGAGTTGACAGGGATTGAGGTTTTAGTAAATTATTTCACGTATATTTTGCTTTCTCGTCATTCCACTTGGCTGCCAGAAGCTACTGACAGTGACAAAAGTGGCAAGAAATGGGGAACGACATGATTGGAATATTTAATCTCCGTACCTTGCTTCGATTCTGAGTCATGTTAGGATTTGAAGTTTTACAGGGTCAAAGTCTTACACATGTACAGCCAGACCTAGTAATTGCAGACCTTGATTCTGGCTTGATTAAGATAGTATCCCACTGGCAATCCGTCTGGCACAAGTTACCAAACAGACTGGAGGTTGTGAAATATAGAAACTAATTTACATCGCAACGAGTCGGTACTTTTTTTCTTGTTGGAAATCTTAATTGCCTGGCCTTTCCCCTATTTGTAAACATAATGAGACTGCATTGTCTTCACTCCAAGCTTCAGCAATCTTTTAATTAATGTTTCGCGGAGAGCTGTGTGTGCAGTTTCTGGAAAAAGTGCACGTTAATCTTTCTTTTAGAAAAAGTATCCAAAGATGCCAACTTGCCTTGTCCCCCGTTCGAAACATTCTGTTTTGAAACAGTATATAAAAATAAGTTGGACGGTTGATGGCTCTGTTAGCTTGATTTCAAATGCAAGTGCAGTATTGAGCGCTGGTGTTGAGAAGCTGGTCCTGATGGGATTTGCAAATTTCATTCTCTCAGCTAGAAGTAATAAAAAAAAGCAGATAAAAATGTACTCTTGCAGTACCTTGTCTCTGCCCTACAAGCATACCATGAGAGATGGTACAGTTTATGGAAAGTCAAATCCTGACTATTTATTTTTGAGTCACTTAAGACAAAACAGGGGCAGGGCTTATGCAATTAATGGCCAGTCCTTGGGTAGTGTTATAGAACAGAGGGATTTAGGGGTGCATATAAATGATCGTTTGAAGTTTGCGACACAGATAGACAGAGTGGTTAAAAAGACTTTTGGTATGCTTGCCTTCATTGCTCAGTCCTTTGAGTATAGGAGTTTGGGCATTATGTTGAGGCTGTACAGAACATTGTTGAGGCCTCTTCTGGAATATTCTGTCCTGTAACTGGGAAACCAGAACAGTAGGGATATTGTTAAACTGGAGAGGGTTCAGAAGGGATTTGCCAAGATGCAGCTGCATTTGGAAGGTTTGGATAGGCTGGATCATCCTTTTCACTGAAGCATAGGAGATTGAGAGATGACCGTATAGAGTCGTTTAAAATCATGAGGGTTATAGATAGGTTAAATAGGTGTTTTTATTTCCATGGGGTGAGGGATTTCAAGACTAGGGGACACATTTTTAAGGTGAAAGAGGGATTTTTAAAAGACATGAGGAGCAAATGTTTTTTCTCAGAGGGTGGTTTGTGTGTGGACAGAACTTCCTGAGGAAGTCGTGTATGTGGGTACAATTACAACGTTTAAGACATTTGGATAAGTACCTGAAAAGGAAAGGTTTGGAGGGATATGGGCCAGGAGCAGGCAGCTGGGACTGGTTTAGTTTGGGATTATGTTTGGCTTGGACTGGTTGGACCAACGGGTCTGTTTCTGTGCTGTGTGATTCCGTGTAAATATCTAATTGGATGCAAGAGGGTGTTATTACAGTTTGCTTGATGAAGACAACCCACAATGTTCAACATGCTGTGCAACTTATGTATGTATGTTTGCAATATATTTAAATGATCTGGATGAAAATGTAGGTGGTCTGATTGGTAAATTTTGTAGATGACATGAAAACTGGTGGAATAATGGATAGTGAGAAGGTTGTAAAATGTTGCAGCAGGATATAGACCATTTAGAAATTCAGGCAGAGACTTGGCAGATTAAGTTTAATCCAGACAAGTGTGAGATGATGCATTTTGGGAGATTAGTGCAAGAGAAACCTATACAGTAAATGGGAGAATCCTGAGAAGCATTGATAGACACAAGGATCTTGGGAGGCAAGTCCATAGCTCCCTGAAAGTGGCAACACAAGTGAATAAGGTGATAAAGAAGATGCTTGCTTTCATCTATCAGGGAATTGAGTAGAAAAGTTGGTAAGTCATGTTCCACTGATGTAAAACTTTAGTTGTGCCACATTTGGAATACCGTGTGCAGTTCTGATCCCTACACTGTAGGAAGAATGTGGAAGCTTTAGGAAGGGGCCAAAAGAGGTTTACCAGGATGTTTCCTGGATTCGAGTGCATTCGCTTTAGGGAGAGGTTCTAAAACCTTGGCTTGTTTTTGCCAGACCCACCAACATCAGGTTGCGTTACTGCTAATGGGTTCCCAGAGGAAATGGTGCCTGACAATGGGCCTCAGTTTTGTTCAGAAAGAGTTTCTGACTTTCATGAGAAAGAACCAGGTAAAACAGAGTCATAGAATTATAATGGAGGGAATAGGAGGCCATTCAGCCCATGATGTCTGCACCGCCTGTACTATCAAGTGTCAGCCTCCTGCCACGAATGCTGCACGCACACACAGGCGTTTGAATCCTGCCATAGCAGATGGTGGAATTTGAGTTCAATAACAATTTGGAATTAAGTGTATAATGCTGACCGTGAAACTGTTGCTGATTTGTCAGAAAATTATATCTGATTATTAATGTGCTTAGGGAAGGAAATCCGCCATCCTCACTTGGTCTGACCTAAGTGTGACTCCACACCCACAGCAATGCAGTTGACTCGTGACTGCCCTCTGGGAAATAAATGGCAACAACACCGTCATCCTGTGAATTGAGAGAAAATAAAGGTCATGGAATGTCAAATTGGCAAATGCTTTACTTTGCCCAGACACACTCTTGCTTCTCGACTGGGGCAGTAGCTAATCAGTTTTTTCTGACTACTTGTGATGGATTTGTCCTTTTTAAACATTTTCATCTCTGTTACTCTTGATAGATGCAACAATCACAACAAAAATTGCTTAGAAATTTATTTATTTCCTGATGTGGTTATTATGTAGAAAGACTCATCAACCTGAATTTTCGTTTATGATGTGCTCTGGTCCTGTTGACAGTACATCTTGCAGATGAATGGCATACCTAATGTGATGAAAGTTTACGTTTATTTGTCTAGTAAAGAGGCCTTTGTATCAAACTCTTGAAATCCACTCCCCATTGCCCCAACCCCCTCTTACTCTGAACCCCACTTCCCTATTTTAGGATGCTTCTTAGAATTCAGTTGATCAGACGTGATTCTATCTGCGCGTTCCTGCCCTGTGTAATTTTATCTTGCATCGTGATACTCCAGTGAAGTGCCTTGGGGAGATTTCATTGTATTAATGATGCTATGAAAATGCAAGTTGTTATTGCACCCAGCAAACAATTTATTTTTGTCCTTGTTTTGTTTTAATCAAGGAAAAACCTATTCAATGTTTCACATTATCGTCAGTCATGCTTGTCGCAGAATTTGAAAGCTATTTAGCTTATGTTTTGTATTTGTCATTTAAAATTGTGATTTCTTAAATCACGCTTGGGACATGGCCATCGTTAGAAAGGGGAAAGGAATTTTTTTGGGGTGTAATTCCTGAACTCCACTGTTATCCATATGGCCATGGTGTTCCTGTTGTGCAGTGAGGAAAGGGAGCTCCACAATTTTGACAGTAATGGAATGGAGATACAGCTCCAAGTCCAGGACGCTGTGTGGTCTGGAGAGGGATTGGTAGGTACGAATGCTCCCCACTGCCCCTGACTTTCAGGGTGGGCAGGTTTGAAAGGTACTGTCAGAGGATTCATGGTGAGTTGCTGCTATTGTAGTTCAATAATATGCACTGCTACTCCAATGCATCAGTGTTGGAGCAGGTGAACATTAAGCTGGTTGTAGCATTGTAATCATTTTTTAAAAAAAGTAAATACCATTTGGTCTAAAAAGGTGTGTGTTGAAAATAAGACCTGACTGAGCCTTTTGAGGAAGCTCAACTAGTTTTAAGAAATCAAGCCATGTAATGTGACCTGTATTTTTCAATTTAATAGGTGCCCAAATTTTTAAGCCTCTGTTCAGCACTTTTGCCATCACCCTGAGACTTCTAAATGGGGTGATGATTACATGCACCCATTAAATAAAAGCAGAACATGCTAGGGAAACTCAGCAGGTCAGGAAGCAACTGCGTGGAGAAAAACAGAGTTTGTATTTTGAGTTGAATCTTTGGTAATGAAGGGGTCTGGAATTGTTTTTCCATGCTGTTGGTGAAGAGGGAGGAGGAACGAGTGGAACAGATGGCGAGGGTGCACAGAGCAAAGACAAAGCGAGTGCCCATGGTGGTAAATGAGGGATCTTGGTGTAAAGTAGGTGTTAATGGTAGGTGAGAATCGTTAAAGATAGCTTGTCTTTGCCAAGAGCAAACAAACATAGGGAGAGGGGATGAAGGGGGATAATCAAACTGGAGGACAATATTTATTCTCTGAAGTTGTTACTTCCATGTTGATTCCTGTAGAGATAATAAGAACTGCCAATGCTGGAGTCAGAGACAATACAATGTGGAGTTGAAGGAAGACAGCAGGCCAGGCAGCATCAGAGGAGCAGGAAAGCTGATGTTTTGGGTCAGGAATCTTGATTCCAGTAGGTCCTGAAGTGCCTAGGGAGAAAATGGGGTGCTGTTCCTCCAGCCATTCATCCATTTGTTGGTTGCAGATTTGAGAACTATAGTATAGGATGTGTGAAAGTATTGAACATGATGGGCCAAATGGTGTCTGTCTGCACTGTGACAGTTTCTGAACTTCAGTTCAATTTGTTTCATTTCGAGAACTGCCAGAGACTGGAGCAAGTCTTGAACACAGTTTGCGAGTGTTGGCCTGTAGAGTACC
This sequence comes from Stegostoma tigrinum, assembly GCF_030684315.1. Taxonomy (NCBI): domain Eukaryota; kingdom Metazoa; phylum Chordata; class Chondrichthyes; order Orectolobiformes; family Stegostomatidae; genus Stegostoma; species Stegostoma tigrinum. Next base: position 5,901,369 of record NC_081362.1, on the reverse strand, counting down.
TAATTTTGTCATCAAACACATAATTAAAGGATTCAGTTCCTCGCTGCTGGTTAAGGCAATTTAAATTACAGCTGCAATGTAATGACTTCATGAGACCTGAACTGATAATACATTTGAGAAACAGGTGGGTGCTGCCATAGGATGCAGAAAGATTGGAATTTGGTGAATCGAGACAAAGTGGGCAGTGGTGTTTTGCTCTTTTCAAGCTGGTGCAGTATTTAAACTTTGAACAGCACTCCTGTGGTGCAGTGGTAGTGTCTCACTGCGGAGTGGTATGTTAACCGCATCTCAGAACATGTTGATTGGAAAATATTTGTAAAGTTTGAGGAACTATCCTAACAGCAGGTCCCGAATGGAGGCACAAAAACAAAATATTGTGGATGCTGGAAATTTGAAATTCAGGTAGAAAATTCTGGAACAGAAACAGAAGTTGCTGGAAAAGCTCGACAGGTCTGGTAGCATCTGCAGAAAGAAATCCGAGTCAACGTTTCGGGTCAGGTGACCCTTCCTCAGAAAATTCTGCAAATACTATGTGTGCAGGGGGAAACAGAGTTAATGATACAGGCTGGTCTCCTTACATCCACCTCAGGGTGAGAGTAAAACCTCCTTACTTCAGTCACACTTGGGGTGTTCCCTGAAAATTCCCACCTTATTTTCGATGGCCAAATTGTTGCCACTTTCTGCTTTTGATTTGTTTACAAATCATGTTACTACCGAACCCCTCAGTGCTACATCTGCAACATTCCTCTTTTCTCTCCTCGTTTCTGGTAATTAGATAGTTGATAGAATTGTACAGTACGAGAGAGGCTCTTCAGCCCATCGAGTCAGCACTGCTCAAGCTACTCTAAATCAGTACAAGTCCCATTTTGCAGTATTTGGCTCCATAGCCTTGAATGTTATGACGTTTCAACATAGTATTTCTGGCTGTGAAGTAGGGATACTACCGACGGTGACCTATAGTAATTAGATTATAGGTAGATATTAGTTAAAGTGACCTTAATTTTTATATGGAACATCTCCTGAGAAGCATTCAAATCAGAACATTAGAAGAATTGATGACAATAAAAACAAAGTTGCTGGAAAAGCTCAGGAGGTCTGGCAGCATCTGTGAAGGAAAAAACAGAGTTGACATTTCAGGTCTGGTGACCCTGCTCAAGAATCGATGAGGTGGTTGCAAGAGTTGGACTTGGTGGAGGAGCCTTGATGGAGCTAGAGAGCGCGCAGGGAGAGGCGTTCAGGTTTTAGAGATTGCTTGGTGAGATTCTGACACTAATCTTCGAATCCCTACAATGTAGGAGCAGGCCGTTTGGCCCATCGAGTGCACATTGACCCTCCGAAGTGTTCAACGCCCAGACCCATCCCCCTGCATTTCCCTTGGCTAACTCACTTTAGCCTGCACATCCGTGGACACTAACAGGCCAAGTTAGCGTGGCCAATCCACCCTAACCTGCACAGCTTTTGGACTGTGGGAGGAACCCACAGCACCATGCAGAGAATATTCAAACTCCACACAGACAGCCATCCGAGGGTGGGTTTGAATCCGTGCCCATGGCAGCTGTGAGGCAGCAGTGCTAAACACTGAGCCACCGTGATGTAAGAGTAAGTGAAATCGGGGTGGATGTAGGGATAATGGCACCCTGAGGTGCCTAGAGTTGACAAAGCAGGAAACAGACACTGGTAAGTAAGGCTAATATATTTCCAGCTGTTAGACCTGGTGTTGAAAAGGGGAGGCAATAAAGATAAAGTCAGGCAATGAGTCAGAAATGGAAGTAGTAAATTCCCATATGTTATCAACATAATGACCGAGTTTAAAATAAACCATAGATTCATTGCAGTTAAATATTGGATTTCTTGGGACCCATTATAAATATTTAAATACTGCACCATAATTTACTGCTGCATTGATGCACAATAGTCTGCTTGGGCAATACTTTGTCACACGCTGAGCCTTGGCACATCTGAATTCTGCCACTGGAGGGTGCAGTGATTCCATTCACTTTAAATTCCACCTTCAGCATCACGAGTCAATTCTGTGCCATGAAATATTTACATTTTGTTCCAGACTGAGTGCTCGGTGTCTGTGAATTTTCGAACTTGGTTACTTTCTGTCACATACGTTTCTGAAGAATTTTCCTTGTAGTTTACATTCCAGCTTCCTTACCTTCTGTCACCCTCGCTTTCTTTGTCTCTTCATCTCTTTTACTCCCTTTTTCTCTTTCTCCTTCTTTCTGTTTCTCTCTTCACTCTCTTTTTCTCTCTCTAAGCCGCCTTCTTTCTCTGTGCCTCTTTCCCCCCCCCCCCACCTCTCTCCCTTCATTTGGCGTTGTCTCTCTCTCTCTCTCTGTCTGTCTTTCTCTCTCTCCACCCCCCTTCCCTGTATCCCCCCCCACCCCCGTTATTGTCCCTTCCCCTCTTCCTTTATCTTTCTCTCTCTCTTTTTGTATTTAGTTGTGACTTTGTACCTCTGTCTCTCATGAACCGGACTAATGTGTCCTGTGTGATTTGCAATGTGCAGTAGTGCAGGCCATTCGGCCCAATGAGTCTAACCGGCCCTCTGAACAACATCCCATCCAGCCCCATCCCCCTACTCTGTCCCTGTAACCCTGCATTTCCCACGGCCAGTCCACCCTAACCTGCGCATCTTTGGACTGTGGGAGAATCCAGAGCACCCAGTGGAAGCCCGCACAGAGACGGGGAGAATGTGCAAACTCCACACAGACAGTCACCCGAGGGTGAAATCCAACCTGGGTCCCTGGCGCTGTGAGGCAGCAGCGCTAACCACTGAGCCACCATGCCAATCTTAATGTAATCACACATTATAATAAACAAAACAGAATTTCATTTTGACAAGCAGCCAGTTGGCCATTCATAATTTTAAAAAAAAATAGTAATAGTACACTCGTTGTAGCTGCAATATAGGACTAGTTTGAGTCTTACTTTCCTGGGTGGTCATAATGCTTTCCGAGCAATTAGGAATTTTTAACTGATTTTAAAAAGGGGATTTCTTTTGGAGGGATGATCTTCAATTCCTGTAACCCCTTGACCTTGCTGTACTTTAAGCTAACTTGGCTTCGCCATGAGATTTCACAGACATGGTCATTTTCTGAAAGATAAACCAAGGCCAAGCACACATTACCCTGTGGGGTTTAATGAGGGAGAAATTTTGCTTTAGATTCAGAGGTTCAAAGAATCGAAAAGATGCCAATTGGCCCAATGGGCCCATGCTTACCCTTTGATAAAAACAGTTCTGCTTTGATCCATGTCCACCACATTTTCAGTTTATACATGATTCACCTTATTCCACCTAAGAACATTCCAGAACCTGATAATTTGGACAAAAGATTTTCTCCTTGCCTCACTTCTTTCCCATTCTCACTGTCAAATCTTTTGCCAAAAATTTTTGGCCTTTGGTTATCGACCTACTTGTTGGAGGGAGTAATTCTTTCCCCATCCAACTTTCCAAATCCCTTCATTATTTGCAGTTGCGAATTGCATTTGTGCCTGGTAGGGATTCTGCTGTGAAGAAGAGTTCAGACCCGAAACATCAGCTTTCCTGCTCCTCTGCTGCTTGGCCTGCTGTGTTCATCCAGCTCTACACCTTGTTATCTGTGATTCTGCTGTCTTGTGTTAACACATTGTCACCGAGTAAATAAATGATCAGATGGGAATAATGTGGGCGCCAGACAAACGTAGGTGCTGAATTTCTGCCTCACAGCTTCAAATAATACACAGCTGCAAAAAAAGAGATCTGCTGTACAGAGCTTTAAGAATTAAACAAAGACATTGGGAGGGGGATGGTCAATAGCTCCTTGTGGCATTCTCCATTGCAATGCAAGAGAATTGCAGCAGTTCAAGAAGGCAGCTCACCACCCACCACCTTCTGAAGGGCAACTAGGGATGGGCAAGAAATGCTGGCCCAGCCAGCGATGCCCACATTCCCCAAATGAAGAGGGGGGGAAAACCCTTGACCAATCCAAATGGACTTGCTGACCAATCCCTGCCATTTACTCAAACAGTAAAAACTGTTACTCTTTGGAACTTGGCATTCTTCCACCTATCCTGATGAGTGTAAAATGAAAATCTTTGTCTCTGTTTTTGTAACTCCTTGATACTCAAGTTTCTCATTATCAAGAATGTTTAATACATATGCAGTTTATTAGTTTCGCAAAAAACTTTTCTACAGCCCTTGTAAAAAAAAATAACCATGTTGGGAAATTGAATATTGAGTGTAGTCTGGAAATTTAAAAGCAGTCTTTGTGTTGGATTTAAACACACGCATGTCCCTGATGTATAAACAGATTCCTGGCTTCTCTGACAATATTTATTATCTATTTTCAAATGCAGTCTGTTATATATGCACTTAGAGCTCAGGGTAGGGCCCTCACTTGGTTTTTTTTTATTTAGACCCTGTGTGCTTCTCATTTGACCCCAATCAGAATCTCTCCAAGGTGATGACCTTTTGGTTTTTCTTCACAGCAACACTGCATTGATTAAATATGGAGAGGGTAAAAGTTCATTTGCTATAATTTGCCTTTTCATGTGATAACCGGTACTTCAGCTGGGTCACTGTCCCAGGCGCTGCTGTGGAAGTTAATCTATTTTATTTGTTAAGTGAACACAAACTGTGGCAAAGTTTAGCCCTTAATAGTCCTTCTGTATTGCTATCCAACTGAAAAGGCAGCATTGCTTAGGAGCCACCAAGTGTTGTTTTCTGCAGCAAACCCTCCGTCTCTCTGTCAACACTCGATCATTTTGGAGGAGGATTTGTCCCATGAATGATTGGAGCTGTGCCTAATTTTGCAATCTCACTAAATGCTCCGGTGATTCCTGCAGTTTTCAAAGGTTGTCCATTCGTGGTGTCTGCACCCGGCTAATTATCTTTACTAATTCCTAGCATGTGCCTGTCATTCACAAGGCCAGCACCTCCCTGTCCATTCCTAATTGCCCCTGAAAAAGGCAGCAGTGAGCTGCTGCTTTTAATCCAACAGAGGGGCCATTGCAGAGGGCAATGGCATTACAGCCATATTCCACAGAGCCTGGGGTCACAGATAGGGTCAAGCAACAACAAGAACTTGTATTCATATAGCATCTTTAATAGAATGAAATGTCCCAAGGTGCTCAACAGTAGCATTTTGCATTTAAGTACAATACCAGCATCCATAGAGAGTTATTAGAGCAGAATAGTCTCTTGGTAAGAATCTACTGATTTAGATTAGATTCCCTACAGTGTGGAAACCGGCCCTTTGGCCCAACAAGTCCACACCGCCCCTTGCAGCATCCCACTCAGACCCATCCCCCTACAACCCACTGCTGATTTAATTCACTGAAGGAAGTGTGAATACGATTTTAGTTTGGTTGTATTGATCCAATGGTCAGTTTTAAAATATTCATGTAACTTACAAAATTTAACAGATTTGAGACCGCTCTGAGACCTTTTAAATCACTCTGCTGATGTAATTCCAACATTGGGCACCATCTAAGCTCAAGTCAGCATTGCCTTTGAACTGATCAAGTATTTTTGATTTCTTCCTCATAAATATAATTGTGAAATATGAGGTCCGTTTTGGGTTCCTTTGCATGTGTCCTTGGGTGTGTTTGCTCCTGCACTGTCCCCAGACACTCATACATATTCGTGTGGTTACATGTGCAGTGTGCAAATGCATACCCTCACTATACTTGCACACTCTCACACGCTGTGTCTCACACTCACTCTCAGACATTCTCTCTCACACTTGCACACTCTCACACAAGTACATTCTCTCTCACCCACATGCTTACCCCCACAGCCTATCGCACTGTCTTGCACACTCATGCACTCTCACACTCATGCATTTTCCCTCACGCTTGCATGTTCTCGTGTCTGCTCTCACACTCATGCGCACACACAAACTCGTGCGCTGTCACACACTGCTGTCGTACACACTTGCACATACTGTCTCACTCACATATTCACGCAGACGCACACATGGTCTCATGTATTTGCACATACTCTCTCACTCTCAGTCTCTCATACTTGTGTGCTGCCCCTCTCTCACGCCCGAAGACCTCTGTCTCTCATACACTTGCACTCTCTATCACACCAGCATGCATGCTCTCATTTGCACATATTTGCACGCTTATTTTTCCATTACATTCACACACTGTAATTTACACTTCCGTGCTCCTCTTCATGTAAACATTTGCACCACACACAGGCACATATTCTCTCTCTCTCTCTCTCTCTCTCTCTCATGCACATACCTACATGCCCTGACATCTCAGACTCACAAGTGTGCACTGACTCTAATACACAATTGTGTGCTCTCTATCTCTCTCACACACTTATGCACGCTCATTCACACACCCTGACTCATTCATGCGTTCTCTTTCACTCACATACACACTCTTACTTATTTCTGCTCTTCCCCCACGCTCCATTGCGCAAATGAAGATATTTAAACCAAACTTCTCCCATTCCAGGATCTTCTAAGGATTGTGTTCCACAAGGTGATGCATGTTGCTACCGCCTCCCAGTTCTCCTCCAATTGCAGGGTGTGCTACATAAGGTATATGGGCTGGGGTGGGGGGTGTGGGTAATAGCTGTCACCTGTGTCGCAGCCAATCCTTTCACCTTCCGACAGGAGACACCAATCATGTTGATACCTTCTTGCTTACAGTTTAACAATATAATGTCACACAGCTCCTCCCTCTTATTGCTATTTGCTTCCACATATCTTCCTATGTCCACAAGGACCAGTGTGCAGTGGTTATTTTAGCGTATTCATAATCTAGTGGCTTGGTCTAATGACCTGGAGACGTGAGCACAATTTCCACCACGGCAGCTGGGGCAGTTATATGCAGTTAATAAGTTGTAGACCGTAAAACCCAGGAGCAGAAGTAGGCCATTCAGCCCATCATACCTCTATCTCCACCATTCAATGAGATCTTGGCTGATCCAATCATTCAGTTTGTCACTAAAATGCCAACCCCGGAAGGGAAGCACTGACTAGGTCTGACCTACAAGTGACTCCAGGCCCATAGCAATGCAGCTGACCTGTGAATGCCCTCTGAAATGGACTAGTGAAGCCACTAGGTTCAGTGCAGTTTGGAATGGGTTAATAAACACAGGCTGTTCCAGACCAACCAACACCCCAAGCAAGAATTAAAAAAGAAGAAACCCTCTCCCTGGCCTACTAACCAGCTGGTATCCATGACTAACTAGTCAGCAGTTTAGATGCAAATTTAATCAAAATTTCAAGATTAAATGTGCGTGCTGCTGAGTGGACTTAGACTCCATTGTCTTCACTGTGGTGGCTAAAGCCTACAGCCTGACCTGAAATTAGATTTTGTTTCAAAAATATTAGAACCGCCTGCAATGAACAGCAGCCAGTCTTTTCAGGATTGGTTTCTTTCCACAACCGTCAATGTCACCTTAATTTCTATCCCTATTTGGAGATGCAGTTATTTACCAGAGATAACAGGCATGTTCAAATCGAGTGAAAAATCTTCTGTTTGTCTCCATCCTTCTGTCATCTTTTAATCTTAGTGAAAACTAAAGAGCTCTAATCTAACTCTGGAGCTGTGAGCTGTGTTACCAGGGATTCACGCATGGAAAGACAGTCAGTTTTAATCCATGTTTACCTTCCTGCTAAATGTGTTTCTTTCTCAGCTAATTGCATGGCTTCTTGCTAAAATCCTAACACTCCCTTTTAAATCACAGAATGATTTAAACTTTGCACTGTGAAGAATTGCTTGTGATGCGTCCTATTTATGTTGACATGTGAAGAGGAGCATGTTGATCAATGATTACACCCACACCCCAGCAGTGAGGTACAAATCTAATCACCTGCCAATCAGTTTGGTAAGAGCTAATGAGCAGAATACGGCCAAGTTAGCCACCAGATCACAGACCTTGAGACTGGACGACTGGGTCAGCAGAACTGGTCAATCAGAGGCCAGTAGCTCCTGGGTGCTGATGGTGGTGGCCAGTAAATTGGGAGATCCAGCGGTGCCTGTGGATTAATTTGGGGAGGATTGGGGAGAGGTTCGTCGGGGCCAGAACACACCCAAACAATCACACGTGCGCACACACACATGCTATCCTTATACTCACACCTCACCCACTGCAGTGACCAATTGTTACGTTGCTTAAGTGGCCACTTTTTAAAAAAAAATCATTCTTGGAATTCTCCGGCATCTGCAGTTCCCATTATCTCTGATACTATTTTAACCTCACTGCGAAGCCTCTTCCAGGGATGCCTAACCTGAAGAAGTTATCCTCCTCCCTCCGGACCAACCTCAGGGCCGCCTCCCCCTCTCTCCCTATTTATTCCAGTTCCCTCTCCCCATCCCCCTCTCTGATGAAGGGTCTAGGCCCGAAACGTCAGCTTTTGTGCTCCTCAGATGCTGCTTGGCCTGCTGTGTTCACCCAGCCTCACATTTTATTATCTTATATTCATAGGATGCCAGTCAGCTTTAAATGTCCATCCCTAATTGCCCAGAGGGTAGCTAAGAGACACCCACATTGCTGTGGATTTGGAGTCGCATAGGTCAGGACAGCAAATTTCCCTCCTTGAAGGGACATGAGTGAACTAGGTGGGTTTTAAGATCAAAAAGAGGTCAAGTATTAGCCATTTAGGCAATTTAATTGTTGATAAGCTGATAAATCAGCAATGGGCCTTCTCACACAGCTCCTCATTGCCGTGCAGGTGGGTACAACCCTTTCCACTCACTTCATTATTTCCCCATCTCACCATTTCCGGGACTTCTGCCCGTAATTTCCAACTCTGTGAATGACACCAGTGGTGGGCACTAAGGTGGCGGGCTGTGACAAATTATAGAAATTGTGAAAAAATATGATCATCTATTGTTGGAAGCGGGCACTGGTTTTGGGGTGGTAGTGCTCCTGCCTCTGAATCAGAAGGCTAGTATTCAAGTCCCAACTGCTCCAGAGGTATTTAATTACAAATAAAAATCAAAAGAACTATAGATGCTGTAAAGCAGAAACAACTTTTCTGAGGAAGGGTCACGGGACCTGAAACGTTAACTCCGATTTCTCTCCACAGATGCTGCCAGACCTGCTGAGCTTTTCCAGCAATTCTGTCCCTCTCTCTCTCTCTCTGTGTGTGTGTGTGAGAGAGAGAGAGAGAGAGATACCACCTCCATGACCAGGTTGATTAGAAATATCTATGCCTAAAGAATTGACAAATGAATTTCAACGTGGATAAGGGTGTGGTGTTACATTTTTGGTAAGAAAAATGGGGAAGGCAAACACTGCTTGGAGCATGGGAATCTAACTGGTAAACAGGAGAGAAACAGTCTGCATGTTATAAATAAATAAACATATAGTGATGCAAAGTGCAGAACATTTAAAAACAAAATCGAGCAACTTGGATTTCTTTCGGGAATGATTGAATTGAAAAGCAGAGAAGTTGTTGCTAATCCTGTATCAAGTCTTTGTGTACAGTTTTGGCTGTCATTTTACTGAGGATATGGCAGCACTGGAGAGTCTACAGAGATTTTACAGGGATAATTGCTAGAGTTGTGGGCTTAAGTCCACCAGGAGAGGAAGAATCGGTAGGCTCTCCTTTTTGTTGACATTGAGAATGTTTGGGGAGTGGCCTCATTCAGATCTTGAGAATTATGAAAAGTTTTGACTGACAGACATGGGGGAGGATTGAGTCAGTATTCCCGCTTATGGGAAAAGCATAACCAGAGGCCATCAAAGTAAGATAGTCAACAAAAACATTCCCAAGAAAACTTTTTACCCAGAGAGTGGTGAGAACCTGGAACTGGCTACCATAGGCAGTGGTTGAGGCAAATACTACTTAAATAAAGCCAGGTAGGCATATGAGAGAGCACGGACTGCACAGGGGAAGTCTGGTATACCTGAGACGTTAGGGTGTAAAAAGCAAGACTCTGTTATAGCTGGACCACATTAGTGAGATGCCTCCTATATTGGAGGAGAAAAATGAATGTTTAAATAAAGATTCACCTCCGTGGAGAGCCATGGGACCTTGACCGTGAGACCCATTGCAAACAAATTTGGGACATATTGAACCACATGATAATGGCCAATGTCAGGTATCGATTGAGAGGGATGGGAGGCTCATGTGGAATATTAACAGTGAGGTAGATATTTCGTTAGAATGATCTGTGTCTGTGCTATAAGCTCGATCTTGCATTGCATAAACCCATTTCTTTGCATTATGTCTAACGATGAGATTGGATTTAGCCTGATCTCATCATTCTGAAACTGGTTCCATAACAACACTGTCATTGTGTACTTACAGGATATGGACTGCAGTGGTTCTAAAAGATAGCTCATAATCACCTTCACCAGGGCACATGAGAGTGGACAGTAAATGCAGGCCGAGCGAGCAACTGTCAACATCCCATGAATTAAGCTATTAAATATAAACTAACAAGCTTATTTGAAAACAGGGAACCTTCTTCCTTGTGTTACTGAGGCCTTAATGATATTGCCTGTTTAAGGTGAAGTGCTCATCATATCCCAGTAAGGTTGGGTTATTTGTGTCTGTAGGCTGAGGAAGATGAATGCAATTTGAAGGGTCTTCCTCAACCAGTGCATTTCTGGCCAAGTCACATGGCCAGCTTTGGGCGTGGTGCCTTATCCAGGCGAGTTGAATCATGGAAACCACAAGCGATAACTCAGCTGTATTCGCTGCTCACTTCGTTGTACTAAGAGTTCTCTGATTTGATGCCCCCAGGATTGGGCTGATATTATCAGCTTAAACGAACAAAAACTCTCACCTCAGATCCAATGCGTTACTCACCCTGTCTGTTCTTGCAACCTCAAATGGGAAACTGACTTAACAATGCCTGATTCAAGTTGGTTTAGTAGAACCTCACAATTCTCATTTATTCTCCATTGTGACATTTTCTGTTCCTTGTTTATGGCCTTATGTTTATTGACATCAAATATTCCTTAATCCGTCAGATTAATTGATAAATAACTTAGTCAATGATCTTTAATTTCCCTTTCCCTCCCTTCCTTATGAATCAGTTTAAATTTTGCTACAGCCTCAATTGTTATTGTTCTTTAACGTCTGATTTGAATCGGATGTACTGTAAGAAATGTGAAACCCGTTCTTATTCTGGAACTCTGCTAGTCCCCACTCCGAACATTTCATGTTACAAATTGCAGAGTCAGTTTTCAACGCCATGTTTCAACGTGCTATTAATTCTGCAAAATGTATTCCTCTTTAAGAAATCATAGGAAAATCCACATAAGCTCAATATCTCATGTAATTATTCAGTTACTCCCTCGAACAATTCCAACAATTCACTAAAATGTAGCCTGTCACTTACAAATCCAAACTAAATGCTGTTCACAGCCCCTGCATTTTTTGATTGTATATTGATGGTGAGAAAAAAATGCTATCATGCAGTTTTTCATTCCAGAGGCTTTTGACTCATTGTGCTGTAATTTCAGGCTTTATATTTCAATCCTACACTTAGCATTGCACCAGTCACTGTTGTCCTGCATGTAACCTTTCTGTTTACAAACCTGCAGAATTACTAACTGGAACTGTATTTATTTTCTGTTGTGCAATACTCCCATTTGCTCTGGCCATCTCCTGGACATTTAGTTGCTTCAGTTTTTTTCTAACATAGTGCTTTCCTTATGTGTCTGTGTGGTTTGAGTATCTGAAACAGAACAAATAGCCAAAAAGGGGATGAAAGGTTATCAGGGAGTTGCAAAAATGTAGGGTTGAGATTAAAATCAGATCAGCCATGATCTTATTGAATAGTGAAGCAAGCTCGATGGGCCGAGTAGCCTACACTTTTTCATATTTGACATTTGACCTTACTCTTCGTTTATGAAGAATGAGCTTGAGACAGTCCGCTGTGAATCATTCCTTTTCCAACTTACCTGTCACAACTCATTCCTAATACACGGTCAACTGTTAAAATCATTAAAGTGAAATCTTCCGAACTCTCATGCTATTAATTCCTCATTTGTATTGGCCACTTTCCCTTAGGGCAGTTCTCCGTCATCATCAATTTCAATTCAGTTTGCTTTTCGAAATGCTTCTGTTTTGTACTTTTGTGCATTTCAGGCCTTTGTGTACAGAAGTGCTTCCTAAAGTCTCTCCTGAACAATCTGGCCCTAATTCGCCTCATGAGGTGAATGGTTGAGCTCTGCTGCGTCTGGTTTCTTCAAGATCCTACACTCTTTTCCACTGCCTGTCTCTTCTTGCAATTTCAAATGATTTTTGTTTGGGGAGTCCACTTGGCATTGCCTATGTGGAGGTGGTTTAGCGGAATCTCACCATTCCCATTTGTTCTCCATTACAACTGTTTCTGTTTCCTGTTTATTACCTTACATTTGTCAAATATTCCTTCGTACATCAGATTAACCGTTCAATAATCTTGTTTGCTGGATCTTTCGTTAATTGTAAATCTGAGCTAGATAAACTGTTGTTAAGCAAAGGAGTTAAGGGATATGAGCCAAAGGCAGGTAGACAGAGTTAGACCACAGATCAGCCATGATCTCATTGAATGGTGCAATGGGCTGGATGGCCTCCACCTGTTCCAATTTACATCTAAAGAGCTTGGTTTGAATGAGCCCTCCAAAATGTTTTCATGGCAACAATGCTGCAGATGGTTGTATATTGTTGATCCTTTTTCTGCTTCATTCTTTGTCATTTCTGCATTGGCCTACTAGCCAAAAGTACGACTTTTTCTGCACTTAGAGTTTCATTCTTGTTGACCCGGTGCTGGGGATTCTCCCACATTGTAGAAATAAGAGAGACCGTAAAACGCTGGGGCCATCGGGCTACATCAGTGAAAGTGACACTTCAGGTATAACCCAGTTACCAGATCCACCTGAATGGGGGTGATTTCCAAGTAGGTGAGGACATGGAAACAGAGCAAATTACAGTTCACCAAGGGATGTGAACCAGCTGCAGGGACATACAGCTCTGTAAAGTGACTTGATTTTGAGTGTATTAGCTGTCAAAAAGTCTCTGTTGAATCATTCCCACAGTGATACGAGCTTTATTGGCCTGTTAACATCACCTCTCTACAAGTGGTGGCTAAGCACTTTCCTCACCCCTCCCCTCCTGTCTTCTGTTAAAGTTCGAGTTGTGTGGTTTGGGTGTCTCTTGGGCAGAGATTGTGAGAGTTTGGGCTGGTGGATGGAAGCCGGGGGGTAATAGCCGGAGAATATCTGACCCCTTTCACCCTTCACCATTGCCATGCAGTCGGGTAACCACAGCGCCCTGCTGAAGGGGCTAACTCTCACTGCCACCATGCTCCCACTGAACTTGACCTTTCCAAAGTTAACCTCTCAGTCTGGAAGTCCACTGACTGTCTGCTATTTCTATGTTCCTATGTCTGTTCCTTTTGCATTTTGAAGGATGTGTTGGGTGTGTGTGTGTGAACTGAGAGTGTTCCATTCCAAAAAATAGCTTTGCAAATGTGTTTTCCACATCCTTTTACCACATAGTAGTCATTTGCACAGCCAATGTGGTACAACCTTCCGAACAAAATAACATTTTCTAGTAACGTAATTTTTTTTAAAAAATTCAGTTGTGGTCTGTGGCTGTCACTGACTGGGTCAGCATTTACTTCCCATCCCTAGTTGCCCGCCTTGAGAGGGTGGTGGTAAGCTGCCTTCTTGAACCGCTGCAGTCCATGTGCTGTGGGTTGATCCAAAATGCCCTTAGGGTGAGAGTTCCAGGATTTTGACCCTGCGACACTGAAGGAATGGCGATATATTTCCAAGTCAGATCGGTGAGTGGCTTGGAGGGGAGAAACTAGTAGGTGGTGGTGTTTCAGGGCATCAGCTTTCTGTAACAATTGTAGGATAAGTGATGGCTTTAGACTTGTTATTGCTGCACTGTTAACCCAGAGACTCTGGAGATGTGCTGGGGACCCAGGTTCTAATCCCACCACGGCAGATGGTGGAATCTGAATTCAATACAAATCTGGAATGAAAAGTCTAATCATGCCCGTGAATCCATTTCAGATTGTTGGAAAAACCCATCCGGTTCACTAATGCCCTTTATGGAAGGAAACTACCATCCTGAGCTGGTCTGGCCTACACGTGACTTCAGACCCATAATAAAGTGGTTGACTCTTAGATCTGGGATGGGCAATAAATACTGGTCTAAACAGCGATGCTCTCATGGAAGAATAAAGAAAACTGCTCAGAATGTTGTCTATGTTCTGTTGTTTAGCCTAGGCCCGAAACATCAGCCTTCCTGCTCCTATGATGTTGCTTTGCCTGCTGTGTTCATCATGCTCTACACCTTGTTATCTCCAATAACATATACTACCTGAATAAGAGGATTTCTTCACAGGTTGAGGTGCGAGTGTGCAGCCCACATTGGCTGTTTAAGTTAGTAAAAGGCACCTTTTCAGTGATGGTCACAGGGATAGGGATGGGCTCTGATACCGCTCCTGACCCACACCTTGACCCAAGGGGAGCATACTCCCGCTACTGGGTCATCATGTCCCATGCCCTGGATGGTCACACCCTACTTCAAGATTTTGAAGGTTTTTATAGCCTGGAGAATGAAATTTGCCCAAAATACCAAGAGTCTGGAATATTGTGACTTTTCCTACAGTTTTCTTTTGCCAAAAAAGGTGGGTGGGGGACAAAGACGGTGATGATGTGTTTAAGGGATAGCTGGTTCATGTGATCCCGTGGAAAAAGCTCAGGATATTCAGAATTACTATTTTTGGAGATCCTTTTTTTTCCTATTTGGGAGAGTGATTTAATTGAATCTCCCATTTAGTTATTCTGGAATAGCCCAAGGACACAGGCTCCGATATCCTCTCCAGAATGTGAATAAAATCTGAAAGTTTTTGTAGTGAGCTTTCCAGAGAGCTGAATAACAATGACTTCTATTTAAATACCATTGTAGTCATATACTTTAATAATCCGAAGCTGCAGTAATTGCATTGGATTGAAAAATATGGAAGGTGAATGTGCAAAAAGCATTCTGTAGCATAAATACCTATAACAATCAGCATACTGACTTCCGTTAGACTTCGCCTGTGTACACAGTATTTTCTGAGTTGAGGAATAATGTTTTGTGCTTCTTTGAATTCACAGCAGTGCTTCATCCATTTTAAACAACTTTGATGTTATTTGTCACTGCAGTTCCATGAGAGAGTTCCATACAAATGAAGGAAAATGTCAGCCATCTGAATTCTGAAGGGTAATGCAATGTGTGCTGTAGCCTAAATACACAAGCATTTGGTTTCCTCTGCAATTTGGTCTCATGCCAACCTGCTTGTTCGTCAGTCCATTGACTTGCGATATTTGACATGCAATGCCAATGTTTAACATTTTGGGAACTTGATATCCCTGATCACTTACATCCATGGCAGAGCACCAATCTTCCACTTAGCGATCAGCATGTTTGGCCTACTAAGTTTCATGACATGTACCTTTACGATCCATTGTTATCATACTTGGCACCGGTCTTCAGTTCTTGTTTCTTTTTGGCTGTGGCAGCAAGATGTGTCAGGTTCTACTGACATCCTCCATCATCTTTGGACCTTGATTCAGATCAATATGAAGGATGTTGGACAGAGCACTTTATGGTAGTAGGATGTCCCTGAGGAGGACGAACCTACATTTCCTGTCTCATTGTAAAAAGCCCGTGGTTGTTGGTTTGCTCTGAATTGGTAGTGACAGCAGCCATGACAAAATCTGTAGCCTGAACTCCAGGAAGGATGAGCCATCAAGAGGAATAATGGTATTTGAAGGTTGATATTTGCAAGGATGCTTTGTCATACTGTTCAGCTTATGTCAGTTTCTGTAATGAGACCACATTTTCACGGGTAAAACATCCAAACGCTTCAAGAAATGTGAGATCATTTCTGGTTGCCACGAGCAACCTCAACCATATTGCTGCATGGCAGAACTTCAGTCTTAAATGTGAGGAACACTAGTTTCTAAATTGTGTCTCTTGGTTCTAGACTCACACACAAGGAGACGCAACCCTCTCAACGTTGACCCGGTCAAGCTCCCTCAAGATTTGATGTTTCAGTTGGATGATTTTTCTAAATACAAGTGGCCATAAACCCAACCTGGTCAACTTTTACCCTTCAGTCAAGCAAGCCACCTTTCTTTTTAGTTCATTGGATTTGGGAGTTGCTGGCTAGACCAGAATTTATTGCCCATCCTTAATTGCCCAGGGGGCAGTTAAGAATCAACCACCTTGCTGTATGTCTGGAGGCGCAGGTAGGCCAGACCAGGTAAGGATGGCAGTTTCCTTCCCTAAAGGACCTTAGTGAACCAGGGGGACTTTTCCAACATTTGGCAATGGATTTATGGCCACTATTAGACACTTAATTTCAGATTTTTATTTGATCGCATTCAAATTCCATCATCTGCTGGATCCCCAGAACATTATTTGAGTCACTGGATACAGAGTGCAGCAATAATACCAATAGGCCATCACCTCTGAACTGCTTTTAATGTAATATGTCCTTTCTTGGACAGTGACCTTGGGTACTGTGTGCAGATGATGCCCACCTTTGACTCAGAATGCAGATATTATATAATAATAGAGCAGCTCAAAAGTAATAAATGTCTCAAGGTGCTTCTCAATAGCATCATAGAGTATGAGAAAGATGCGCATTATTATATTAGCCCATGTTAGCACAAATGACCAAAATCATCTTCACAGGTTGGTTTTAAGGAGGGAAGTGCGATGGAGGTATCGAATTTTGCGATTGTGTCCTCAGAGATTTCCTCTTTTACATGACGAGTTTAACATTTTGCCCAGTATGTTTTATTCAAGAAAGTTATTTTAATTTGGGCGTAGGGAGCCTTAAACAGCAATGGAATAAATCATTGAAGAGTCCAATTTTCGCATAGTCCTAGCGTAAATGTTGGACAGGATACCTCTGTTCTTCTTTGTGAATTGTGTGTTGACAATTGAATCCAATGCACAGAGCCCATGGTTTTGAATGTCTCATTTAAACCTGAAGGATGTACTGTCGTAAAGGTAAAGTTGTCATAGTCTTACTGGACCATAGCGCTGCTCTGTCTTTAGAGAGAGAGAGAGAGAGAGAGAGAGAGCTGATAGTTTAACCTGAGGGCCACCACACCTCATACAGAGTGGATATAGAACCTTCGGTCCAACTTGTCTACACTGACCAGACATCCCAATCTGACCTAGTCCCATTTGTTGACCCATGTCACTCTAAGCTCTTCCTATTCATGTACCCATTCAGATGCCTTTTCAATGTTGTAATTATACCAGCCACCACCACTTCCTCTGGCAGCTCATTCCATACACTCACCGCCCTCTGTCATTACAGAAAGAGGTGCAGAAAGAGCCCATTCAGCCCACTGAGTCTGTGCTGACCCTCTACAATGCAATCCAATCAATTGCATTCTCTACTCTAGCCCTGCAAACTTATTTCCCTTCAAGCTGATTGTTTCAGCTTTTCAGACTTAATGAAGCAACTAAAGTATGGTGTTTCATGAACAGTTAATTGGCCTCTAGTCATTTTACATACTCGCCCAAAATGCGAGCTCTTTCACGATTGATGTTCAGTACTTACCAGCTAAACAGATAATGAGAAATTGTCTTTGTCTAATGCCAGCTATCTTCATATCATTGTTTAGCCAGCAGTTAAGCAGGGAGGTGAGCTGGCCATACACGGTTCAGTCGAAAGTTATACTCAAGGAAATAGCAAACTTTTTTTTCAGTACACAAATCACTGTACTGTGTAACTGTGGAATTTTATCTAACACAAGAGAGAACTACCATTCCATTATTGTACTGCCCAAGCATTAAAAAAAATTTAGGTCTCAAACTGTTTACTTCACAGTAGCAATGGAAAGCTCCCTCAATGCTGGCACACCAGCTGTCACAAAATTAAAAGGTACAAAGTCCCAACACAATTTTTACCTACAACATCCGATTAAATCAGCCATTTAACGAGCGTTTACCTGATAAGTGCCTTTTGGGATGTCATGCTTTGCGGAAAAGCTGGCTTCTTTACAACTGCATCTTGTTTAACACTATTTATTTATCAGGATGGGGCAAGATGATTACTGACTGCAGTCCTATTTTCCTTGATAAAAGTGGCTCAATTTCCAAAATACTTTTTTTTCCGAAGGTTTTGAGGAGTTGACCTTACAGTTAGTTGGGAAGAGGCAGAGGGTGAAGTTTTTGATTGGCTGCTGTTTCTTTGTTGACGGGAATGAAAATGGCCTCAGTTTGCGTGTGACAGTCCAGTCAGTTTTATGTGTGGGGTCTGTTAACTGATTGGCTCAGTTGTGGTTCAGAGTGACACCAATGGTATGGGTTCAAATTCCTGAATTGGCTGAGGTTCCATGGACATCTCTCCTTCAGAACGTTTAGTGTGGGATTTGGAATGTCACACTGTGGCTGCCCAGAATATTAATGGGGCCACTTTTGGAATGCTGCATCCAATTCTGGTCTAATTCTAATGTTGTTAAACTTTAGAGGGTGCAAAAAGACTTACAGGGATGTTGCTGGGGTTGGAAGATTTGAGTTATCAGAAGAGGCTGGATAGGCCAGGGCTTTTTTCCCTTGGAGTGTCAGAGACTGAGGGGTGACCTGATAGAGGTTTATAAAACCATGAAGGGCATGGATAGGGTGAATAATAAAGGTTGTTTTTCTAGGGTGGGGAATTCCCAAACTAGACATAGGTTTAAGGTGTAAGGAGAAATGCCTCTGATATATGGTAGGGTGACTCGTGTCTGGCCATGCTGTCGTCTTGTTGTGGTCTGTCATGGAGGTAACAGAGGATTGTGCTTTTTGAGTATCCATTCCTTTTAAAAACTCCATATGCGCGCTCCTGTTCTGCTTAGTGCAATTCCAGGTTGCTGCAGTGTGGGCCATTTGAATAATGTCCTGATGCAGCTTCATTTATGACTGTTGGGGTGGTTACTGGAGTAATTAAGTATCTGGTCCGTATGTGTGGTCTTACTCCATACGCTAGTCTGGAGTTCCCCATTGTTCTTATGTTCTACCATAATAGCTAGGTTTAGTCGGTTATTGTTCTCTTTCTTTGTGAATTTTATTCTGATGAGGATGTTGTTTATGTGTTGGTAGGTTTCTTCTATTTTTGTGCATTTGATAATCATCTACACATAGGATGCAGAGTTTGGGTTGGATAGTGGGGAGCGTTGTCCGTTCTAATCTTTGCATTATTGCTTCTGCAATCAGTCCTGATATTGGGGATCCCATTGATGTCCCGTTGATTGTTTGCATGTGCTGCCATTGAAGGTGAAGTGGGTTGTGAGGCACAGATCCAGCAGCTTCAGTCTCTACATATTCATGTATATCATTGATTTTCAGCCATATCTCTCCACTGTGTAACTATCTGAGTACAGGCAGACTATCTGTCTGACAGTATGAGCTAGAAGACCTGACGCTATCTGCACTGTACTGTTGATGGTCAGTGGTAGCTTGAAGGACAAGTCAGGAGTGTGATGGAATACTGCCTGTTTGCCTGAATGAGTGCAGCTCCAACAACACTCAACAAGCTTGACACCATCCAGGACAAAGCAGACCACTTGATTGGCATCACATCCACACGCATCCACCACCGATACTTAGTAGTAACAGTGTGTACCTGTATTACCTTCAGTGTGCTCTGCAGAAGTTCATCAAGGCTCCTTAGACCTTCCAAATCCAGGACCATTTCTGTTTACAAGAACAAGGGCAGCAGTTGCATGGGAACACCAACCTCTGCAAGCTCCCTTCCAAGCCACACAACATCCTGACTTGGAAATATATCACTGTTGCTAGGTCAAAATCCTGGAACTCTCTTCCTCTTCATTCATGCATTGCATGTGGGTTGTAGCAGGTCAAGAAGGCAGCCAACCTTCTGAAGAGCAGCTAGGGGTGGGCAATAAACAGTGCTGCCCACGTCCTGTGAATGAATGAATGAATGAATGAATGAATGAATGAATGAATAATAGAAGGAACTAGATGGAGCTGCGTTGTGAGGTGCGATACTGCTAACAGTTACCATCTTGTTTCAGAAGTACATTGCCCCGGGGGTCTGAGCTGCTTCTCCTGAACTGGCAGCTGCACACATGCAGATTGACTTACTGCTGCATATCTGCCAACCTACAGGATGGTCAGACTTGTGCCAGTGGATGGACATTTAATCTCACGCATTTCTCTGTCATGACCTTACAGCTGCTGAGAGTGATACAGTATGAAAATGCAGTCATCCTCCCACTTGTGACGAATCCATAGAATCCCTATGGTGCAGAAACAGAGCCTTTGACCCCACACCAAGCCTCGGAGCATCCCAGCCAACCCATCCAATCTACACATCCCTAGACACTAAGGGGCAATTTAGCATGGCCAATCCACCCTAACCTGCACATATTTGGACCGTGGGAGGAAAACAGAGCAACTGGAGGAAACCCACGCAGACACGAGGAGATTGTGTTATCTCCACACAGACAGTCGTCCGAGGGTGGAATCGAATCTGGCCCCCTATGCTGTGGGGCAACATTGTTAACTGCTGGGCCACCATGCTGAGTATTGGGCTGTGTGTTTTCAAGAAAGTGGTTCACTGTGTTAACTGTTTAGAGGTGATTCACTGTGTAACTTACTGAGCCACGTGGGACCTTTTGCAACACCTGTCGAATGAGATTGATGGACTGTTGGAAGTACTTTGCTGTGAGGAATATTGTCTCTAACCTGACTCCAGAAAATTCTCATCCCCTGATCTGCCTCACGGGTAGAAAACAAATTGCTCTTTTAGACTTTGCAACAGCAGTATTTTGCTAGATTCCCCACTGAGGCATGCAGTTGTGTACACTCTTCGGAAAATCTTCTTCTGTCACAATGCTGAGTATCATACCATTGTATCCGATGGCATAGAAGGAGATGCATCATATTGGTATAAGCTGCTTGAGCTGTTCCTGAGCTGTATTATCCTGCTTTCTCTCCCCTCTAACCTTTCACTTTCCTTTCTTTGGGGCAAGGGTAATGACAATTCTGTTAGGCAAGAACTGGGTAACATAAAATGGGAACAGATGCTGTCAGGGAAGAGCACTATTGAAATGTGGAGATTATTTAAGGAATGCATACTGCAGTGTGTACAATATGTTTGTCCCTAGCAGGCAGGGAAGATGCAGTCAAGTGAGGGAGCCTTGGTTCTCAAGAGAGGTCGAACAACTAGTTCAGAGGAAAAGGATGCTTATGTAAGGTTAAAGAAACA
Organism: Stegostoma tigrinum; assembly: GCF_030684315.1. NCBI lineage: Eukaryota > Metazoa > Chordata > Chondrichthyes > Orectolobiformes > Stegostomatidae > Stegostoma > Stegostoma tigrinum. Next base: position 5,880,180 of record NC_081362.1, on the reverse strand, counting down.
AGGAACGGAAAAGGCTCTAGAGGGATACATGTTATCCAGGGAGGAGCTGAAGAAAGGGCTTAGGAGAGCTATAAGGGGGCATGAGAAACCCTTGGCAGATAGGATCAAGAAAAACTCCAAGGCTTTTTACACGTGTGTGAGGAATAAGAGAATGATCAGAGAAAAGGTAGGACCGATTAAAGATTGTAAAGGGAATTTGTGCACGGAGCCGAAAGAGATAGGGGAGGTTCTTAATGAATACTTTTCTTCAGGATCACAACTGAGAGGGACCTAGTTGTAGAGGAGGACAGTGTGAAACAGGCTGGTAAGCTAGAGGAGGTCAATGTTAGTAGGGAAGATGTACTAAGAATTTTGAAGAACTTGAAGATAGATAAGTCCCCTGGGGCTGATGGGATTTATCCAAGGATTCTATGGGAAGTGAGGGAAGAGATTGCAGGGTCTTTGGCAATGATCATTTTGCTCTCACTGTCCACAGGTATAGTGCCGGAAGATTGGAGAGAGGCAAACGTCATTCCCTTGTTCAAAAAAGGGAATAGGGATAACTCTGGAAATTACAGGCCAATTAGTCTTACGTCAGTGGTGGACAAATTATTGGAAAGGGCTCTGAGAGATAGGATTTATGATTACTTGGAAAGGCACAGTTTAATTTGTGATAGTCAGCATGGATTTGTGAGGGGTAGATCATGCCTCACAAACCTTATTGAATTCTTTGAAGAGGTGACCAAACATGTGGATGAAGGTAGAGCAGTGAATGTGGTATATATGGATTTAAGTAAGGCGTTTGATAAGGTTTCGCATGGTAGGTTCACGCAGAAGGTAAGGAGGCATGGGATAGGGGGAGATGTGGCAGATTGGATTCAGAATTGGCCAACCCTTAGAAGACAAAGGGTGGTAGTGGATAGAAAATATTCAACATAGTGCTCAGTTACAAGTGATGTACCACAAGGATCTGTTCTAGGTCCTCTTCTATTTGTGATTTTTGTAAATGATTTGGATGAAAGAGTGGAAGGGTGGATTAGTAAGTTCGTGGATGATACGAAGATTGGCTGCATTGCGGATAGTGCTGAGGGCTATTCTAGGTTACAATGGGACATTGATAGGATGCAGAGCTGGGCTGAGAAGTGGCAGATGGAGTTTAACCCTGAAAAGTGTGAGGTGATTCATTTTGGAAAGACAAACTTGAAAGCAGAATACAGGGTTAACGGAAAGGTTTTTGGCAGTGTGGAGGAGCAGAGGGATGTTGGCGTTCATTTTTGCAGTTCCCGGAGAGCTGCCACACAGGTGGATAGAGTTGTCAAGAAGGCGTATGGTGTGTTAGCTTTCATTAATAGAGGGATTGAGTTCAAGAACCATGAAGTTATGCTCCAGCTATACAAAAGCCTGATTTGGCCACATCTGGAGTATTGTGTCCACTTCTGGTTGTCTCATTTCAGGAAAGATGTGGTAGCATTGGAAAAGGTACAAAGGTGATTTACTAAGATGTTGCCTGGAATGGAGGGAAGGTCTTAACAGGAAAGGTTGAGAGAGCTAGGACTTTTCTCTTTAGAACAATGAAGGATGAGAGGTGACTTGATAGAGGTGTACAAAATAATCAGAGGTATAGATAGAGTAGACAGCCAGAGACATTTTCCTAGTGTAGAGGTAGCTATTATGAGGGGGCATAGTTTTAAAGTGAGCGGAGGTAGATATAGGGGAGACGTCAGAGGTAGGTTCTTCACTCAGAGAATGGTCGGGGCGTGGAATGCATTGCCGGAGCAAGTAGTGGAGTCGGCCTCATTAGGGGCATTTAAGCGTCTATTAGACAGGCATATGGATGATAATATAAGGTAGTGGTGGAGGTTAGATAGACTTTAGGATTAGGTTAAAAGTTCGGCACAACATCGTGGGCCGAAGGGCCTATACTGTGCTGTACTGTTCTATGTTCTTCCCTTCAAGCACTTATCCAGTTCCCTTTTGAAAGCTACCAGTGAATCTGCCTCCGCCAACCCTTAATTAAACTATTACTTCAATTTTATTTGAGCAATGAGGTCTTCCTTGCTGTCTTCTAAAGTCTGCTTTAAAATATTTACCAAAATGACTTCTGATGTGTTGTTGGATAATCGATAATGATTGATCAGACCCATCCACGTGTGATGAAGACTTGCTCTTTGTTGGGTCTTTTGCTTGTTCGGAAAGGAAGGCTCAAGAACTGTGACACGGTCTGCCATCCCACAAACTGGCCAATTTGAAGCTGAACCATCAGAAGATAATGAGTTTGAAGATTTTAACATCTGATTGCCTTGTCCATCTCTGTCAAGGGAAAATGTTGCGCTGCTTGAGCTGTTCTACTTATTCGGCAAATTTCTCGTGTCTAGAGTGATTGGTTCTTTTTTATGGATGGATTGGAGTGTGATGTCGCTGTTGGCTCTGGGTTCATAGTTTATTAATAATCCCTATGTTAGCCTCAGCTGTCCCACTGGGAGGACATCAGTTGTTGGCCAGTGGGGGTGTGACATCTTGTGGACTCAAAGAGCTGCCCTCTTTCTCCATCTCTCGAACCGTTCTCACTCTGGCTGCTGTCGGAAGCTGTTGACTTTGTTTTGATTTGAGCAATGGAGCAAATCTTGACAGAGGCTGTCTTTGAAATATTTCTTTTGTACCCTGGCTGAAAAGGGACCCTAGGGTAATTCTGAGCATCTGTTTGTGGAGTGTCCAGCCATGCATACTGGCCATACATGCCTTCCATCTCAACTGTGGGGACATAGTCACAGCCTCTGTATTCAGCATATCATAGAATCCCAGCAGTGCAGAAAGAGGCTATTTGGCCCATCGAGTCTGTAGCGACCCACCTTGACCCAGCACCCCCACCCTATCCCCATATCTCCACATTTAACATGCCCAGTCCACCTAACATGCATATCTTTGGACTGTAGGAAGAAACTCATGCTGACACATGGAGAATGCAAACTCCACACAGATATTTGTCCAAAGTAAGAATCAAACCTGGGTTCCTAATGCTGAGAGGCAGCAGTAATAACCTACATGTTCCAATTCCTTCTAAATCCTTGATCTCTGTCATCGAGAAGGACAAAAGCATATTCATGGCCTGAGGGATGACCATGTTTGTTCTTGCTCTGCCACTTGTTTTGCAAGATCATTCTAAGACAGTGTTGTTGCCGATGTTGTTTTTGTTCCAGGATTATTCATTCAAGCTGCAGGACCATAAACAAATGTAAGCAGAGCCATGACCTGGTAGACTTCCAGTTTAGTGTCAGGTCTGTTGGGCCATGTTGTAGAATCGGATTTGGGTTTGCTATGATTGTACAGTGAGCAGGCCTCCTGTATGAGATTGTGCACCGTCCCAACTCACGCCGTGTCCTCCACTTGTCAGCTTTGTATCGGAGTTTCCCTTTCTTATTGCCTCTCTGAGGAGGTATTTTTGAGTCAACCTGTTCAGAAGCATTGTTGCACACTTCTGGAGCAGTTAGCCCTGAAGTATTAGTGCAATAACAGCGATAGTACCACTGAGGACACTCTGAGAGGACTTAACTAGACGGAGTTGAAAGGATATTTCCTTTTGTGGGAGAATCTAGGGCTCATAGTTTTAAAAAAAAAGTGCAGATGTCCATTTAGGGCAGAGATGAGGAAGCGTTTTCTCTCTGAGGGTTGTGGGTCTTTGGAATTCCCTTCCTCAAAAGACAGTGGATGTAGAATCTTTAAATATTTTTAGGTGGCAGTAGATAGATGTTTGATGACCAAGAGGATGAAAGATTATTGGAGGAGATGCAGAAGTGTCGAGTTGAGATTAAAATCAGGTCTGCCACCATCTTATTGAATGGGGGAGCAGGCTTGAAGGGCCAAGTGGCCTATTCTTATTCCGCATTGACATGTTCTCCAAGGGGCACATTCATTATATCTTATTTTAAAAGTTTTAAAACGAAATGGATGATAAGAGTCAAGCTGAAGTAACGGACAGAATGGCAGAATCTTATTACAGGATTGTCCGCTTAACACTGGGTTTACCACAGAGTGTGAGTCTCCTTTCTCAAAGGGGGTGGAATCCGATATGTTAATGTTTTTAAGGCAGAGAAAGGTTGTGGTGGGATGGGGGGGGGGGGGGAAGTTATCAAGGCAGACAGAAAGGTGGTGTTATCAAATCAGCCATGGTCTTATCAAATGGTGGAGCAGGCTAGAGGGGCCGACTGGCCTGATTCATAAAAGTGTTACAAATGCATCTTAGATCAGTACACCTGAACTGATTGATTTGCTGCCTTGTTACAGGTTATTTTCAGGTTTCAGAAAATATCTCAAAAGCAGTGCAATTGTAGGTTTAGATCCAAAACATCCTGAATTGTATATTCCACTTTGGAATGATATTCTAAGGCCAGGTGTGAATCTGGAACTGGAACAAAACGCAAGCTGCAGTGCATTGTCTGAGGATCCACAACCGCTCAGTGGGATGCTGAATGGAAGGCTGCCCTGCTATGGGTTGCCTTTGCTCTGCCTCATCAGTAGCTTATCCCATAATCACCACTCAAGATGCCCAAAGGCAAAATTGTAATAGACCAATCATTGTGATTGCGAGCTTGCATGTAATTAGTTGCTTTAGTGTTGGTGCTGATGCTGTGAAATGCACCTGGAATGTAAATAAGGCAAATTTTTTCACAGCATCCGTTTCATAAGCACTGCTTAGAACTGCTTCAGATCTGAATTGTGAATTTGATGTTATTGTCACCCTGATGCAGCGCAGTTACATTTGCAACAAAGACTGAGCAGGGGACATTTCCAGTATCAAGGAAGCATTGTCTTATTTTATCTGCGGACTTATTTCCTCCTCTGAGACCACATGCATCCTTCCTTTTCTTTAAACTCTCTCAATCCTTCATCCCTTGGTTGTCTTGGCTATTCTCAGCAGCATAATGCCACACTTAAAACATTTAGTGTCAATGAGTGTTTAGGACTGTGTAGGATGATCCTAAATGCAAAAAAAGTTCCTTTTTTGACCTTTCACCCAATGCACTTAACCCTAGAACACATTGCTGTTGATGGTGGTAGCTGATAGAAATGTCCATCCGCAACATCCCTCATTTGCTGCACTACCGATTTGTTTTGATTTATTATAGTCATATGTACCTGAGTACAGTGAAAACCTTTGTTTTGCAAGTAGTACAGACAGATCATAGCAAACAAGGACATACAGGTCATAGGGTGCTTATTCTGAGTGAGGCATACAAGGTCACACTGCACAGGAGGTGCACAAAAGCAAGATCAACGTTAGATTTGAAGTTAGAGAGGTCCATTCAGCAGTCTAATAACGGCAGGGAAGAAGCTGTTCTTGAACCTGTTGGTGTGTGTGTTCACACGTCTGTATCTTCTGCCTGATGGATGAGTCTGGAAGAGAGCATTACATCTTTGATAATGTTGGCAGCCTTTCCTCGACAATTCACTGTTGTGTAAGGATTCTGGAGCAACCTTACATCGATGACAGGGAGCTGCTTCCGTCAGGGTGTAAATAGCACAGTGTGGGTGCAATTAGGTAGTTGGAAAATAGATAGATGAATGGTGGAAGGTCTTTAGTGCTAAATACGACACAACAAAAAAAAAACTATCTGGAGAAATGGGCCAAAGCTTCTGACTATGCTCATGTCTACACCTGCCCCTCTGCAGCCAAAAGTAATGAGGGGATTCCTCTACAGCAAGACTTCTATTTCCACTCGCCCCTCCTCCCCCTCTATCCACAATATTAAAATAAAAACAATTTTACAACCACCTTCAGACTGGAAGAAAAGTCAGATCACTCAATACATCAACTGTGTTTTCCCTCCATGGGCGCTGTCAGACCTGCTGTATTTCTCTAGCGCTTTGTGTTTATTTGTGGGGAAATGAGTATTTAGGACCATATCTTGTGGCATATGGAAAGGAAGAAGTAGAGTTGGATGCTGAGGAGACAAGAGAGGAGCATGAGCAGAGAGAGGTGTGAGCCACAGGGAGAACAGGCAGTTCATTTTGATAACTCCATTTATTTAATTAATGGAATTGCACTACTGTGCAGTGCCAGAAGCAAAATTCAATTTGTTCAGCTCCCATTTGTTTAGTTAATGAATTGTCAGCTGTCTTATTCTCCCCAAAGCCTGATTCCATGTACAGAATTTCCATTTATTTGTCCTGTCCATCTGGAAACCTCGTTGCTTTTTATTTGGTCCACGTTGTTTATTTACTTTCTGTTCAGCCCGAGACCAAAGTTATCCAATTCCACTTTAAGTATTTGTTTAACATTCAGCTGGCCTCCTGCCCAGAAATATGATTCAAAGTATTGTAAAATGCATTATGTAGCTGCTTTAACATAAGGAATGTTTTCAGGTACTTTGTGGAATCTTGCTGAAAAGTGAGGCACATTGTCAAAACTTGTGTCTGTCCTGATGACCACAAGAATGCTAAATTTCAAATAATGACAACAATTGTTGTGATGGCTTGAAATTTGGCATTCTTGCATTTTATCCTGACAAGTAAAAGATACTGAGTGACAATTTTGTGTGGCGTACAAAATGCCTCCAAACACAAAAGGGGTAATTAAGAGGGCTGAACAATGCATGTTGAAGACTGGTGAAAAGACTTTTTGGTCCAGCAATTCCAGTGCTGGAATGTTGCTGGACTGCAGTGAGAAAGAACTAACTGAATTGTGAAATAATTCATTACAAGGGGAGGATATATAATGAGAGGTGGCTGCAGAATTGGATGGCTTTGTAATGAAACACCTTGGATCATGTGTAATGTTGGAAAACTAAGACTTAACGTAGCTTCCTTAAGGCAAGGATAACGGATATGTAAGGTTGCGTGCAGCAAAATTGTTGGACAGGTTTAATTTCCAGGTGGTTAGATTGTACTGAGTTGGATGGTCAGTCCTGATCGTACAGAATGGCCCTTACTCCTGCTCCTATTTTCTATGTTCCTATGTATCTTGTGCATCAGGGTTGTGTTGATTTCTTGACTAATTCCTCCAGCTTAGCTCAAATGTAAGGTAAAGGTATTCTTTCTCTCCGATGTTGAAATGTGTTTTTGAGCTGTGAATTTATCAGGAAGTGCAGTGCAGAATGGTCCTCCCCAGTTGTGCGGAAATACCTGACCTCTGCTAGGCTTCTCTACTAGAATCTAGCACATGTCCTGAGAGATTTGACCACATGGAGTCACATCTTCTGATGCTACAGCAGAGCACTTTGGAACACCAGCTATGCTGCTCTTATTTCAATCTTGGCCAATAATTGAGAGTTTTCCCAGAAGTAACAATGGACATTTGGATGGCAGTCACCTCAAAGATTTCACAACTTACGCTCAAACTGTTGTGGCTGAGCGACTGTAAGTCAATCAATAATGAAGAGGTATATTCCGTGCCTCAGGGAAATACTTCCATTACGTTATTCATATCCAAATATATGAATAGCAGTGTCTGAGCATTCCCCCCACCCCAGTGATAAACTCTCAACACACCCAATTCTCAGTTTCCATGTTCAATTGACTGTAGCAACTCCAACGCAATGCTCCCAGCCATCAAATCTTTGCTAAAGTACCTTTTCCTTTCCTACTTATTTTTGTCTCACAGTTATCAGGGCGAAAGGTTTTGGGTGCCGTGTAAATTACAAGTGTTGATATTGAGTGACATGGAATCCTTCAACTTGAATTGCACTCCATGTCATTTCTCTGCTCCAGGACAGTTCTGAATGCCAGCTGGATTTTAGCGTAGCTCATCTAAAAGACATCCTCGCGGGCGTTAAACATTAAATGCTTATCAGGCTGCCTGGCATGAGTGGTGGCACTAATTATTTAGTTTCACCAAGACTTCGATGTTCATTAGATATCTCCAACAGCACAAACACAGTGGATTGAAAGGCCTGTCTCCCTGCTGTGCCATTCTATGATACTATAACTAATGTCAGATGGTGATGACAGCTATCATCACCCAGAACACTTTATGTTATCAATGGTAGCTTTGTGGTTTGAAATAAACTGCACACTGATATCCTACACACCAGGAGCTGCAGAAAAATGCAGCCAAACGGTGTTTTCGGGATTAGTCCTGACCGTTAACAACCCCAGAGAGTCTTTGCTGACCTCCAAATAATCAGTCTTCTGACTCAGAACCGAGAACGTGTCTCAATGAGTCTCAGTTGACACTGGACAAGAGTGGTCAACCTGACAAAGAAATATTGATGAGAAATGCTAGCACATTGATGATATGAAAGCGCTACATGTCACATTGGTATTTTTGTTGCAACACTGTGTCTGTTGATTCGTGATGGACCTCTTTCTATGACTATGACTATAATTCCAGTACTGTAGGCAGTGCAGGAGCAATGTACGATGGGCTGAATGGCCTCCTTCAGTCATAGAATCCGCAGAATTACCCAGCATCAATCTCCTGCCTGTCCTTTCATATCCCTGCTTGTCATTTCTATCCAAATGCTTCAATTGAACCTGCCTCTGCCACATTGCTAGGCAGTGCATTCCAGACCCTAACTGCTTGCTGAGTGAAACAGAGTTTCTCTCGTCACCCTTGCATTGCTGGCAATCATTTTAAACTTATACCCCTCTCATTCTTTTTATTTTTTGTAAGTGGGAACAGTTTCTCATTATCCACTCTATTCAGCCCGCTGATGAGTTTGAAAACTTTTATTGTACCTCCGCTCAGCCTGCTTCTGTCTGAAGAGAACAGTCCCACCTTCTTCAATCTATCCTCATCACTGATGCTTCTCATCCTTGGAATCATTCTTGTAATTAAGTGTTATTTGATAACACACTGTAGACTCCTACCACGATGATTTTCTGAACTTTGTTCGGAAACAAAAGGACATAGTGCTAATTGGTTTGTTAGAGCACCCCGATGTTTGGCCCCACTTTGTGCAATGTTACAATCTCCAAATTCCTTTAAAACAAAGGCTGCTTTTTCTGCACTTCAACCACAGACGGGTGCGATGAGCGTAACGTGGTTTTGATGACTCAAGTTACCAATGTCCCACAAGTCTTCAGCTATCTCACTTTTCTTTAATGATTACAGACTGGTGCTCATTTCCACTGAAGTCCCTCAACTTGGGATATTGGGATGTCGGTCGATCATTGGCCCACTCTTGACCCCCTCGTTTAATCATTGTTTCCCCCCTACCCCCACCCTCTCCACCCTTGGTCTGGCTGTCCTTCTTGCCAAGCAACTCACGGCCCCGGCACCTAAACAAAGTGGGGAGGGCGGATGGTGGGGGAGGGGGAGTGAGAATTGAGGGTTTGGTCAGCAAGTGAAGTGGAGAACAGGGCTGCTAGAGCTGGTGGGAAAGTAGAGGCAGCAGTACTCCCGCACCCTGTGGAAAAGATCTTGGCTATTCACCCTATCCATGCCCCTCATATTTTATAAACTTCAGTAAGGTCTTCGTTCAGCCTTTGACGCCCCAGGCAGAATAGCCCCAGCTTTACGGAAAGTTGAACAGCATCCAAGTGGAAATTTGCATGAATTCATTTGATTTCTGAAGGCTTACGCCCCCATAGATGAGCAAAGAATCAGAGACAGAAACATTGAGGATTCTACATTTAACTGCACACGTGTGCACTCCAGAAGTCATTGTCAGTTTCCCAGTTTGAATGAAGGTGAATGTGGGCAGTTTAGTTGTCATTACAACCAGAACGTCAGGGTTAATGTACATGCCAATTAAGAAATCTATAAACAGTGGGGGGGGGGGGAATAAAATCAAAGATGCCAATAGGAACCACCAGTTTAACTCCTCAAACCTTCCCTGCAGCAAGTGCTGCACCCCAACTAAATTATTCCACATCCAAAACTAAGGTCTATTAATCTCAGTGTATTTATTTTCTCCAGAAGGCAATCCTCAAGAGATGAATTTAACTGCTCCCTGAGCAAACAGAGTCATCGACAACATCAAATCCTGCTGGTAATCAACAAAAATACCCATTCTGTCCAGGAAATAAATATTGTGCTATTAGCTGCTGGATAATGAACAGTATTTTGGCCCATCAGCACATTTTTCATCCATATTTTCCACTTAGGAGCTATCATCATGGCCTTTAGTTTAGGCCGTTAGTTCAGATGCCCGTATGCCTATTACACTTTACTGCTCAGATCCGTAATACAATTGCTTGCATGCCACAGAAACAGACATTATTTTAGTATGAAAATTGGTTCTTAAGGTATAACAAGCTCTTAATGGCTATTTGCTTTCTGCAAAAGAAACAACATCACTCAGAGTACTTATTATTCATGCAGTTGACCACAGCCACGTTGAATTTTAAGTCCACATTTCAATTATTCTGGGCTCAGGTACACAAATAGAACTGAATGCTGAGTAAAGCCAGTCACTTAAATTTACTCCCGAGTCACTCTTTTAATTCAAATAAACTAAGGCGCAGGCACAGTGGGCCAAGTGGCCCCTATCTGTGCCATAACACTTCTGTGATTGGGGTTGACAAAATAAAGGTAAAGTCGCTGCCGGTGGGGGAGAGAGCGAGAGGGAGAGGGAGAGGGAGAGGGAGACGACTGGCGGTAGTTTAACCCGAGGGTCATCCCTTCTCAGGTGATGGGAGAGGTTGAGAAAGAGAGTCCTTCATGGTACCCTCAGCACGATAGACTGGTTACCAAGGTTAGGTCACATGGAAAATGGGGAGGACTAGCCATTTGGATAAAAGATTGCTTCGAAGGTAGGAGATAGACGGTGGTGGTGAAGTGTTGCTTTTCCAGACTGGAGGCCTGTGACTGGCAGTGTGCCATAAGGATTGGTGCTGGGTCTACTCTCTGTTTTTGTCACTTGTGTAAGTAATTTGGATGTGAATGCAGGAGGCATGGTTAGTAAGCTTACTGGTTGGTGATGTAGTGGGTGGCAAAGAAGGTTACTTCAGAGTACAACGGGATCAGATGAGCCGATGAGTGGCAGATGTAGTTTAATTTAGATAAATGTGAGGTGCTCCATTCTGGAAAGGCAAATCAGGGCGGGACTTGTACACTTAATGGTAAGCCCCTGGGTAGTGCTGCTGAACAAAAAGACCTTGGAGGGCAGGTTCATAGCTCCTTGAAGGTGGAGTCGCAGTTGGACAGGATTGGGTAGAAGGCCTTTGATTGGGTTGCCTTTGTTGGTCAGTGCATTGACTAACATGATGTTGGGAGGTCATATTGCAGCTGTACAGCACATTGGTTAGGCCACTTTTGGAATACTGTGTGCAGTTCTGGTCTTCCTGTGATAGGAAGGATGTTGTAAAACTTGAAAGGGCTCAGCAAAGATTTATAAGGATGTTGCCAGGGTTGGAGGATTTGAGCTATAGGGAGAGACTGAATAAGCTGTTTTCCCTGGAGCACTGGAAGCTGAGGAGTGACCTTATTGCAAGATGCAAAACGAGAAACCAGTTCGGCGAGCCAACCAACCTCAACACCCATAACCCGAGCTACAGATCTACTCCAAAACCTTAGAGACCTACGGGTGTAACACGCTCAAATTGTCAAGAAATGGGTATGTGAAACAAGTAACCAGCTTGGTGCAAGTATGCAATGAGCTGCCAGAGGAAGTGGTAGAAGCTGGTACAATTACAAGATTTAAAAGGCATCCAAATGGGTATATGAATAGTGATAATGGGAACTGCAGATGCTGGAGAATCCAAGATAATAACGTGTGAAGCTGGATGAACACAGCAGGCCAAGCAGCATCTCAGGAGCACAAAAGCTGACGTTTCAGGCCTAGACCCTATGAAGGGTCTAGGCCCAAAACGTCAGCTTTTGTGCTCCTGAGATGCTGCTTGGCCTGCTGTGTTCATCCAGCTTCACATTTTATTATCTTGGGTATATGAATAGGAAGTGTTTAGAGGGAAATGAGCCAAATGCTGGCAAATGGGACCAGATTAATATAGGATACCTGGTCAGCATGGACGAGTTGGACTGAAGGGTCTGTTTCCGTGCTGTATGCACCTCTATGATTCCATGACTATATGACCCCCTCAAAAAAGTTGCTCCTTGTTGAATGAGATTTTTTACTAGTATCCCTTTTTAATTGATATGATGTGGGTGTCGCTGATAAAGCCACCATTTGTTACTCATCCCTAATTGCTCTTGAACTGAGTGGCCATTTGTTACCTTTTCCTAATTGTCCTTGAACTGAGTGACCTTTCAGAGGGCAGTTAAGAGTCGACCATTTTGAGGTGAGTCTGGAGTTACATGGAGGCCAGATCAGGTCAAGACAGCAGATTTCCCTCCCTAGAAGAAATAAGTGAATCAGGTGAGTTTTTTAAAATTACATTTGAAGTGGTTATGTGGTTCTTAACAGACTATATTTTAATTACAAATGTGTGAATTGAATTAAAATCTCACCATCATGCAAAAGGTTTCAAACACATGACCCCAGAGCCTTAATCCAGGTTTCTGGATTACTAATCCAGTAAAAATACCACTTTGGCATTGCCTCCCACTGACTGCATGATTACTTTTGAACAACCCCTCTGGCCCTGAAAGGTATTGTAATTTTTTGACGTCACTCAGGAAGAATCATTCAGCAAATCGCCAATTTAGATAAAAGAAATATCTCTACAGTCACCAGTGCCTCAACAAATTCTCTCAGTAACGTTTAACATTGTGTTAACCCTTTCTGGACCTATATGCTTCCTCTTTGAACAGCATGACTTCAACCCTGAGCACGTTTGGATGTCTGATGGGAGCTCACAAGGAATCACAGACAGACACCTTGTGAATGACTTGACCTGGTAGATCCCTGGCTTTGATAATCTGCAAAACCCATGGGTGACCTAAATAGTGTGGTTTGAAGTCAGTAAACCCTGGAATTAAAAGTTTAATGATGACCTTGAATCCATTGTCAATTGTTGTAAAAGTCCATCTGGTTCACTAATGTCCTTTAGGGAAGAAAACTGCCATCCTTCCGTGGTCTAGTCCCCCATGTGACTCCTGACCCACAGCAATGTGGTTGACTCTTAACTGCCCTCTGGGCAATTAGGGATGGGCTATGAATACTAACCTAGCCAGTGATGCCCACATCTCACCAACATTTTTTTAAAAATCATCAAAGTATTTGAGATGTGAGGGAAACGTGAAAGTGACAGCCTTTGCATTTATGTTGTGTCCTTGAAGCAGTCAAAAGTAGTTTAGGAGCAAGAGAGTATTTTTAAAGTGAGATGTTCCTGTTGTTCAGTGGGGAAACAGATCAGTCGATTAACACAATGGAATATCCCAGGCGTGCCAATGTGATGACAACCGACTACAGCTTAGTGAATTTTCGTCAATTCTGTCCAGGACTTTGGGGCTTCTGATCCTGCTATTCTTTGAGATAGCCCTTGTGACAGTATAACACTGCCTCAGCACTGAAATATAGCCAGCATAATTAAAGACCCCACTCACCCACATAATAACCTGTCCTGTCAGGCAGAAGATACCAAAGCTTAAACACATGTACCAACAGATTCAAGAACAGCTTCTTCCCTGCTGTTATTAGACTGCTGAGTGGACTTTTGAAGTTTCGATGTTGACCTCACTCCTTCTTTGCAGCTGTGACATTGTATTCCTCGCTTTATTCTATTACCATAAAGCACTTTGTATGGTATGATATGCCTGCACTACCTACAAAGCAAAAATTTTCATGTGACAATAATAAATCAAATTAAAAGCACAACCCGATGTTTTGAATTCTCCTGCTGGTTCGGGAATTATGAATTGGTTTTGTCAAAGCGATGATCTGAATTTTTATAAGGCTCCTTTTTATTTCTTTCTCTGTTTTTTCAAAGAAGTGTGGAGCCCTTGACAGTGGTCTTGGACTTGCACTCTGACATTTGAACACATGGTTGATGCTCATTCTGTTATTGTAATCTCACCAATGAGATGTCAAACTGAGGCATCCAGACAGATGTTAAAAAATTCCCGCCATTGTTGGTTGGCGCAGAAAGTTCTCTGATTTCTCACCGCTGTTCCACTCTCATCTCAAAAAGTAAATCCAAACTAAAACACATGGTGCTGGAAACATGCAGCAGGTCACTAGAGAGAGAGAAAGAGAGAGAGACAGACAATGTTTTGAGTCGATTTTAACTTCAGAACAAAGTGGATACCTGAAGGCTGTTCATATCTGACTACAAACATTCACAACCTGTGGGCAATAGCAGTATAGCCTGACCTGCGGAGTTTGCCACTGCTTTCTGTTTTCATGATGAATAATAACTGATCATTGATTTTATTGCTGTTTGAAGCCTTGCTGTGCGCAAAAGAAATCACTGCTCCTTTTGTTTTTCAAATGCCATTGCGTTGCTACATAATACCCTCTGTCAGAAGTGCCTCAAGGTATTTTCTGATAAGACCTAGTGTAAATTCAAATCATTTTTTAAGGGAAAAAGAGATACTCCTTCCTCTTTAATTCCTAATGATGTGGTATCTGAAATGTTTGTGACAGAGTAAGAGAAAACTTCACTTCTCTTGTCAACTGCACTTAGTACTCAACTAGCATGAGTTGTCATATTGGTATTGTACTATTCATTTACACTAAATCTACATTTGTTTTGCTACACAGAGATTTGAAGTTAGCAAATATTTATTCTGATGTCATTTTCAATTTCTGATGAACCAGGATAGATTTTTTGGAATATGAAAGTATATTCTCATGTTTATTCGAGTGAACAAATGCAGTTCCCCCTTAGTATGTGTTTATCACTTTGTGTGCTTTAGTCATTGGGAGTTGAATTGTAATGCATCCAAGTTTGATAATTGCAGCGAGGGTTATAGACTTCCCATTATTGCAGTGTGAAGACAGACATCCAAATCAAATCAGCCTCCCGATCCCTGTATTCATGAAGTAAAGTTAAAGTATTCAATAACCCCAAAAATTGGATAAGCATATGGATAATGATGGGATAGTGTAGGGGAAGAGGCTTAGATTAATTCACAGGTCGGCGCAACATCGAAGGCCGAAGGGCCTGTTCTGTGCTGTATTGTTCTATGTTCTAAAATTGACTCCAATAGTTCCCAGCCAGACTTTGTATTAAAAATGCAGTTGCTTTAGTAGAGCCAAGTTAAACAACAAGGTGATCAAATAATGCTTGCGATTTCAACCCAGTCTTGTTTGATTTTTAGCTCCCATTCTCATAAAGACAGACAGACACAGTTTAGGGTAAATTAAGCAAAAATAGAAGTGATGTAACGTGGCAGCTCACTACGCTCCATAATATCACAGGCACATGAGATTATTTCTCACTTTGTTTCAGGAGACATCGAGCAATGCAGATAGTTTCCAGTAGGCTTAAAGGAATACTCGTTTACCTTTTATAACTGAGACTTTGTTCTTTAAATTTTCTATCAGTTGATAATGGGAGGATAACCAGAGAGCAATCAGGTCTCCTTCCTGAAGCTTTAACAACCACAATCCTGCTGACAAAAAACACAGTTCAAAACTTCTTTTGCAATATTTTAATGCAAACTTTTTTTTAGGCAATATTCTCTTTGTTAGTATTCTAGCTGCCTTGTGATGACCCTTGTTAACATAATCTGGAATGGATGCATCTACGGTGTTTTTTTGAACAAGAATTAAGCTGCAATTAACGTCCAGACGAGATCCTAGAAATATCAGTTTGTTTGTTGCCCCTTGTTTTTAAACAAAACTGCTGCTCACAGTTCAAATGTTATCATCACCTCACAACTCATATTTCCCAAACCAAAACTGATCAAATAGAAAAGAAAAACAACATTCTAAGACTGTAAATTTCATTAATAGAATGAAATGCCTTGCTTTGAGAGTTAATCTACAAAGTTCAGGTTATTGTCTCCCTTTTAAGACAGTGGCTCAAGTTCGATACTTTATCACCAATGGATCTTGGTGACTTTGCTCAAGTGGTCATTGTCCGTGTGAGATGAAACAAGTATTGTTATTTGTTCAGGGGAAGAAGGGGGAACTCGGATAAGCTTCTCCTCCATCCAGCGTCTGCTGGACTTGTCATTCTGTAATTGATAGGCCTTTCTGGCCTGATGCATCAGTGTGGGCTTTGCACCTCTCTGCATCTGCAATATTCTTCAGTTTTATAACTCCAAGATCTCTGCACTCCTCCAATCCTGGCCTCCCGGGTATCCCCAGTTTTAATCACTCCGTGTCGGTAGCTATGCACTAACCCTGCCGGCCTCTTCGCTATTAAGGTTCTCCTTAAAACCTACCCTTCCTAGTTATCTTCATGTGGTTTGATGTCAGTTTTTGTCTCATTGTTCCTGTGAAGTGCTTCTTATTATCATTATAATTATCATTATTATTTTACTGTATGAAATGCCATGCTGGTTGTTGCTGTAGAGGTAGGATTTTTTAAAATATCCGTATAGATGAGCTTCTGAACTAATTAACGTGAATTCAGAGCAGAAGTAGGCTTTATGGTTTCTCGAGCCTGCTGTGACATTCAATAAGAATATCTAATTGGGTTGAACAGTCTTCTACTTCTGCTCCTATTTCATAAGTACATAAAAGCGCAATGTCTAATTTTAAAACAGAGCCCCTTAGCTTTGGACATACCCATAAGAAGAAACATCTTTTCCACTACTGCCTTGTCAAGATCATTCAAGATCTTAAACTTTTATCAAAACTCCCTTTGCTCCTCTAAATTCCAGTGAAAACAAACCCAGTCCCTTCGACATTCCCTAAGCCTGCCATCAATCTGCTAATCATCCTCCAATGCATTTATATTCTTCTTAGAAAAAGAGACCAAAACTGCACAGTGTGTTGGATCTCACTAATGCCCCTTATAATTTAACGTCCTTACTTTTATGTTCAATGTTTTCATAACAGCCTCCCATTGGCCTTCTGAATTACTTGCTGTACCTGCATGCTAATGTTTTGCAGTTCATGCATTCACAGCATCTAGATTCCTCTGTACCTCGCAATTCTGTGATGTTGTTGCAATTTAGTCAAAGTGATTGCGTTCTGTGGAGAGGTTAGACCCAGTACAGCTTGGTGTATCAACTCTGTAGCCTTACTGTCATGTACATTGTAACAATAAGCTTAGGTTAACAGTTGCTAAGAAGTTGGACTAACACCCCAAGAACCCACAGTGGAACACAATCAAGCAAGTACTAGTTGCTGAGTTGATAGAGGGTGATAGAGGAATGCAGGGTGAGACTAGATTCCTCTCATTATACAATTGATGCCAGACATTTGACTGCTCTCGGTTAAAGATAAGTAATTCTGTGCATGTAGCCGTCTAACGTTTTCTGCTCATCTGACACCAATTAGTCTCACTGATGTGAACTGAGTACTTCTTCCCTTCAGTCTCATTTCACTTTTTAAACCAATCATGTTCTCACGAGATGTAGAATTTAACATCGTATTATGTTAGTCGGTCATTTATATTCTCCTGTAACTAACAGCTGTTAATGGAGCCTGTAGTCACAAACTTCCAAAGTGGGGCTTGTTTTGAAATAGCTAATTAGTGATAGACCTTAGCTATGAAATTTACCGGAAAGGTTTGACTCAAAAGTTCAGGAGAAAGGTCGACTTTCAAAAGTTCCATTTTGTTTTCTCTTCTAACGAAGTTTTGTTTTGTACATGCATTCACAAATAATTTTGCACGGAGGAATTGAACTTGCAATTAAAACCTTCTGTTGAACATGTCATAAATAAAAGCAAGGTCAAGTGCAAAAGTGTGAGAGCCACTGTTTCTCCATAGGAAGCGTGTCTTTAGGGCGGAAAAATAACGAGGAGAAAATCTGAGCAATTAGATTGAGTGAAGAACTTTGAAACGTCTGTTGATGTCTAAGGTACAGATCTGGGCACTTGACTGATGCCTTGACTGATGCACTTTAACATTTCAATTCAGTCAGTATCTCTGGGCTGCAGTAAAGGAGAATGCAAATAATTTGCACTTCATGTAACACCATGCACAACTTGAATTAATCTAGCGGTGACTGTACAGTGAATGATCGCTGCATCTGGGGGAGGTGAGTGTGTGTTGCCATGCCAGCCCCTGAGACCCCTGCTCCACATTGGTACATGGAATCTATTCAAGGCAGGGTTAGATAAATCTTTGATTGACAAAGGCAGACAGGAAAGTGGAGCTCAAGCAACATTCAAAGGGTCTGAATGGCCTATTCATGCTCCAATTAGGCCCTCATGAGCAAAGATTCCAATTCCCCAAGCTCAAGAATTGAGATCACATTTCTCTGCCAAGTCAGAATCTTTATGGGAAAGAAAGGCAAAAAGATCTGGGAGTATAAATGCACAAATCACTGAAAATGACAGCAGGGATCATTGAAGGCCAATGATAGACAGCAAACCAAATGGTTTCTTGAAGGATAGAATTGAGAAAAGTGATGCTAAACTTGTATTAGTTTGACTATATTTGGAGTGCTGGGTGCAGTTCTAGTCACCACATTGCATTCAATACTAGACTGGATGAAGAAAAAATTATTTCGAAAGATAATACTAGAATTGTGAAGCTATAGTTAGAGATGAATGATGTGCCCCTCTCTTTTCAAAAGAAGAAAATTAATTGAAATCTTAAAAGTTATGGAAAGTTTTGCTGGAGTATAAGATCGTAAGAGATGGGAGCAGAGGTAGGCAATTCAGCCCATCAAGTATGCTGTGCCATTCAATGTGATCACAGCTGATCTGACATTCCTCAACGCCACTTTCCTGCCTTTCCCCACAACACTTGATACTTTTAGTCATGAAAATATGTCTGTCTCAGCCTTGAAAATACGGAATGACCCAGCCTTGACAGCTTCCTCCAGTAAAGCATTCCAAAGATTTACTACCTTCATAGAAAATAAATATTTTCCTAATCTCTGTCTTAACTGTGTGACCCCTTACAGTGAGAATATGTTCTCTGGTCCTAGACTTTCCCACAAGGGGAAACAACATCTCTGCATGTATAATGTCAAGTTCCCTAAGAATCTTCTTTGCTTCAATAAGGTCTCATCGACATCTTTATATTTTGTACATATTTGGCTCCCTGTTCAAGGCCCCTTGGCTATTGTCAACAGGATGCTTCCATCCAAAACAGGAAAACAAACCAGTCCAGATGCTGGAAATTTGAAATAAAACCAGAAAATTCTGGAAATACTTAGCAGGTCAGGCAGAAGTGGAGAGTTCAGCCTGTTGGAAAGAGCAGAGCCACAGGCTATTACTACAAGATAGTCATCAAAAAATTAAATGGGCAGTTCTAAAGAAACCTGTATCCCCAGACAGTGGAAAGCATGTGGAACTCACCATTACAAAGAACAAAGAAAATTACAGCACAGAAACAGGCCCTTCGGCCCTCCAGCCTACACCAACATGCTGCCAGTCACAACTAAAACCCCGTACCCTTCCGGGGACCGTATCGCTCTGTTACCATCCTATTCATGTATTTGTCAAGATGCCCTTTAAAAGTCACTGTAGTATCTGCTTCCACTATCTCCTCCGGCAGAGGGTTCCAGGCACCCACCACCCTCTGTGTAAAAAAAAACTTGCCTCATACACTACTTTTAAACCTTGCCCCTCGCACCATAAACCCATGGCCCCTAGTAACTGACTCTTCCACCCCGGGGAAAAAGCTTCTGACTGTCCAGTCTGTCCAT
Organism: Stegostoma tigrinum; assembly: GCF_030684315.1. NCBI lineage: Eukaryota > Metazoa > Chordata > Chondrichthyes > Orectolobiformes > Stegostomatidae > Stegostoma > Stegostoma tigrinum. Next base: position 5,860,643 of record NC_081362.1, on the reverse strand, counting down.
GCCCTTCATAATCTTGTAGACACTCTATCAGGTCGTCCCTTGATCTCCGTCATTCCAGTGAGAACAACCCAAGTTTCTCCCACCTGTCCTCATTACCAGGCAACATCCTGGTAATTCTTTTCTGTACCCACTTCAAAACCACCATATCCTGTTGGTAGTGACTGAGTGTAGGTACATACAAGGAAAAGCTAGATAACTGCATGAGGCAGACAGGAAAAGCAGTTTGTACTAATGGAGCCCTGGCGACATTTTCTTTAATTCATCTGTGGGATGTGAGAGCCGCTGGCTGGGCCAGCATTTATTGCCCGTCCCTAGTTGCCCTTGAATTGTGGAGAGAAAGCAGAGTAAGCATTTCAAGTCTAGTGACTTTTGGTCAGACCGTTCTGAAGACGGGTCACTGGACTCGAAATGTTAGCTCTGTTCCTCTCGTCACAGTTGCTGCCAGATCTGCCAAGTTTCTCCAGCAATTCTTGTTTCTATTTCAGATCTTTAGCATCGGCAATTCTTCATCATATTGTGCCAATGGAGTTGGAGAAGGAGGAGGCTCTGGTTAAGCTGAATGGCCTATTCCTTTCTTGTATATTCCATGGAGAGTCCCATCGAACGTTCAAAGATAGGATTATCAAATCTACTAAGCATTTCTGACGTGTCATCATTGTAGTCACTGTTGGCACAGAATGCGTGTAGTTTCTGTCCCAGAAATAGCAGTAAGCACTCAACAGCCTCTTCTGGTGGCTTTGGTCAAGGGAGATGTCGCCCTGGGCACTGTTAGATGAGCCTGTCTTTCTTCAAATCATCCTGTGGCTTCTTTTACATCCAACCAATACATTCTATTCCTCTTTTTGCCAGGTTTTGAGTCAGTTGCTGTGTTGATCAGCAAGTCGTCTTTTGTAATTAATCAGGCATGTTGGATGTTAAAAGGAGAAAAGCAACACTGTGAAGGTATTCCAAGCATGGTAACTTCCGCAGTTGTAGACTTTTTCTGCCTCACCCCAATTTTGTTTGTACAAACAGTAGAATCGATATATTTAAAGTAAACAGTGGCCTGCTGTACATGACTACAGATTGTTGAGCTCTTCCGGAATGAATGGACTTTAATAACAGAATTATTTGGGAAGTGTGGCATTTATAGTGTCCTTTCCAAACCAGCAACCTCCACCTGCCAGAACACCATGGCCATCACTTTCCCCTGCAGGTCTCTCACCATCCTGGGGGTTAGAGTTGCCAGTGATGCCCATATCCCATGAAAGAATCATAGAAACCCTTGGGTCATGGGTCTCAAGCAGGTGTATATACATTCGATGCCTATTTAAAACCTGTGTTTCCATTTAAATCAGATAATGAGTTGCTTTAGCAACCACTGCATTGTGACTGATGGTGGATGCACTTATCTTCCACTGCATAAGTGCTCCTTGAGTTTCACCTGTTCAGTTCATAATTTGTCAATAATAAACAGCGGTGCCAGACTGAAGAATTCAATTTGCTCTATTTGCCTCATTCTGTACTCAAAAACAGTTTATTCTAATTCAGAAAGTGGAATCAATAATTATATTCCAAAATATTGTTATTTTTAGTGCCGTTAGCTCAGTTATTGATGTAAGAAGTTGCTTGCTTGGCATTTTTGATTAAAATCTGTAATTGAGAGACTTGGAATTGTTGAGGATTTACAGCAGAGAGACAGAGCATGTGGCTCAAACAGCCAGTTTATGCTCCAGATACGTCTGTTTCCATCTTTCTTAAGTTAAACCAATAAGCAAAACCTTCTGTTCCTTTCTCCAGCTTCTGCTTACTTTGACTGTATTGGTTCTGTTCACTGCTGCTGTTTGATGTAGCTGTGAATTCCACATTTCTAACCATGCTTTGAGTAAGGAGTTTTCTCCTGAGTTCCCATAGTTTTGAAAAACAGTGTACGTTTATTACATAATAGTTGGTAGCTAGTTATATTTCAGCTGAATACATAATCGTCTCTTGTGAGACATAAGACTCAACTCAAAGGTACATATTAATGTTATCTATGTGAAGTGAATTGAACTTGTTAATGGCTATCATAAAGCACCAAAAGTGTAAATATATGGAGGGTCCTGCTGAATTTATTGTGTTTCTTCATTCCATAGAAACCTCTTCTTTGTTCTTTATGTGATAGTAATGTTGGATTTGACACAACTGTTCTGTGCCTCCCTATGGTCTGTAGTACTCTTTACCCAGTGTAAATTAAATCTGTGCGTGCCGTAAAAATGGAGTCTCAGGCGACACTTTATTGGTTTCTCCTCCCCTTTCAAATTCAATTTGTAAATAAAATAGGGTTGTCATTCTCACCCAAGCAGTGAGCATTGATGATACAGTTGATGAGATGGGATGAAAGATATGACAGAGATCAGTGTGGGAAGATGTGCTCACACCTCTTGACAGGAGCTGTCTGTTTGACCTGTCTGAGTGACTGGGCCTTTTTCACCCTAGTCTGTTACTTCCCCTGAAAATACACTTTAAAGGTGAAGTAATTCTTTCAAGCCAGCCTAGGTGACAAATGTTATCAGTTCTTGATTTTTAAAGTCTCATTGAAGTATTAAGAAACAGTACATGCTGGTAGGTGCTTAATACCCTTTCAACGACAGTGAAATTCTCATCACATCTGTGAACTAATTTCTTTACATAAGCATCAGCAATAAAACAGGCAGCACATTGAGCTTGTGAAACTGATAGCAGAACTATCCTGGAAGAGGTTTGTGGTGTGTATGTGACAACATGGTATAAAATTAAGGCAATATTGCAATTGTACTTCAAGGATTTTGTTTTTAATCCATAGGTGTCATCGATTCTCCCAGTTATCTTTGAGTTTTCTCTGAAAGATGCCTTTCATTCAGCCATTGATCATTAAAAATATTAGCAAGGGACCACGAGCAACTTTCAATTCCTGTTCTCTTTAATTAATAGTTTAAATGTTAATATCTCTGAACCCCTCACAGGTAATCACTGAGATTTGCTTTTCCTATTGACTGTAATCATGACATTTTTGGCAAGTGGCCCAGCAGAAAGGCACAAAACAAAGATATTTGCTAATCAATGTTCAGAGATTTCATTACAGACCTCTGGAGCAGGCGGTATTTGAATCCAGGATTCCTGATTTAGGGATAGGGGAGGCAATGGCCTGGTGACATTATCATTGAACTGTTAATCCAAGACCCAGGTAATGTCCAGTTTGAATCATACCATTGCAGAAATCGGAATTTGAATTCAATAAACATCTGGAGCTAGGAGAATAATAATTACAAGGCTCCATTGTCAATTATTGGGAAATTCCCATCAGGTTCAGTAATGTCCTTTAGGGAAAGAAACTGTCATTCATTTCTGGTCTGGCATATATGTGACTCCAAACCCATACCAAGTGATTGACCATTAACTGCCCTCTAGGCAATTAGGAATAGGCAGTAAATGTTGGCCTAGCTAGCGATGCCCTCATCCCTCGACTGAGTTAATAAACAGGGATGCCACCAGGGCCCCGTTGGCCTGAAGCCAATATACATTCCAATTATTATTGTCACCTGTACCTCACTACAATCCGATAGACCGAAAGGGGAGGAGGTGGGGGAAGATCTACAATGATTAAAAAGCCAATGTTTAAATTTCTCTTCCACTAATCCGAAGAAGTTTCTCGATCGTAACAATAGCTGTAATTTTCCTTTGCCTGAGTTTGTAAAAGCATTTACATGCAATGTAGATGTTAGACTTTGAAATGAGAAATTATGTACATTTCTGTAGCTTAAATTAAAACAGGCATTCATCCCAAAATCCTTTTCGGGACTCATACTCCATATCATTCCCCTGAGCACGAGTAGATAGAGCTAAATTTATCTTTCTGTCAGCATGGAATGTGCTGTGGCTGTGTCCAGCAGAACCATCTGAAATGTCTTGAATAGATTCATCATCTCAATTCTCCTTACTGCTAAGTTACCAATACCAAATGGGGAAGGATTCCCACCCAGTGTCTTCAGTAAAAGATAGAGTTAGCCTTGCTAAACAGTGTAGGTTTATTACATAATAGTTGGCAGCTAGTTATATTTTTGAACTGAATACACATTAACAACCTTTTAGGTCTTGATGGGCACAGCCTGTCTCATGATGTCAGTTAACCCTATCAGGTACTAACTGCACTATACAACAGAAACGTCCACTTCACTGCTGAATCAAGAATTCACTCATTTGCCGGATAATATTTCATTGAACAAAGAACAACAAAGAGAACAAAGAATGATACAGCACAGGAACAGGCCCTTCAGCCCTCCAAGCCTGCGCTGACACATTTTGCCCTTTCATACTATAAAACTGTCTTCATTTACAGGATCCGTATACCCGATTCCCTTCCTATTCATGTCTTCGACCAGGTGCCTCTTGAATGCCGCCACTGTGTCTGCATCCATCGTGTCCTCTGGCAGTGCATTCCAGGCACTCACTATCCCTTGTGTGAAAAACCTGCCTCACACATCTCTTTTAAACTTACCCCACCCCAGCACCTTGAACTTGAGTCTCCGAGTAATTGATCCCTCCACCCTGGGTAAAAGCCTCATACTTTCCAATCTATCCATGCCAGTCACAATCTTATAAACTTCAATCAGGTCGCTCCTCAACCTCTTGTGTTCCAGTGAAAACAAACCCAATCTACCCAAGATAATGAAATGTGAGGCTGGATGAACACAGCAGGCCAAGCAGCATCTCAGGAGCACATTTCTTGGAATCTCCAGCATCTGCAGTTCCCATTATCTCTGATACCAATCTACCCAACCTTTCTTCATTGCAAAAATCGCTCGTATCAGGCAACATCCTGTTAAATCTTTTCAGTACCCTCTCCAAAGCATCTTATTTATGAGTCTTATTTATCCCTTCCTAAGGGGAGGGTCAGCTTGGTCAGTTGGCTGGATGGCTGGTTACCAACAGTGTGGGATTTAATTTCTCCATTGGCTGTGGTTACCACTGAAGATCCTGCTTTTACAACCTTTCCCCTCGTTTGAGGTGTGGTGACTTTTTTTTATTTCAAAGATACACTTTATTCATAAAAATCCCTTTATACGTACAAGCACTGGAGCAGATGTAGAACAAACAAACTATTTCAACTCCCCCTCCCACTCCTCAGACGACATGTCCATCATGGGCCTCCTGCAGTGTCACAACGATGTCACCCGAAGGTTGCAGGAACAGCACCTCATATTCCGCCTGGGAACCCTGCAGCCCAAAGGTATTAATGCGCACTTCACAACCTTCAAAATCTCCCCTCCCCCTACCACATCCCAAAACCAGCTCAGTTTGCCCCTGCCTCCCTAACCTGTCCTTCCTCCCACCGATCCCCTCCTTCCACCTCAAGCCCCACATCCACATCCTACCTACCAGCCTCACCCCACCCCCTTGACCAGTCCGTCCTCCCTGGACTGACCTACCCCCTCCCTAACTCCCACCTACACTCACCTTTACTGGCTCCATCCATGCATCCTTGATCGGTCTGTCTCCTCTCCACCTATCTTCTCTTCAATCCGCCTCCCCCTCTCTCCCTATTTATTTCAGAATCCCCTTCCCCTCCACTATTTCTGAAGAATGGTTTAGGCCAGAAACGTCAGCTTTCCTGCTCCTCTGAAGCTGCTTGGCCTGCTGTGTTCATCCAGCTCTACACCTTGTTATCTCAGATTCTCCAGCATTGGCAGTTCCTACTACCTCTCAAACCAAGGCATTTCTTACTTATACAAGACTATTTTTACATTTATTTGAGGCCCTGGAAGGGCCCGATAACTGACTGAGCCCCATTTAACTTCCTCAGAAAGACTTTAGACAGCAGTCTTTCTCCTTGGTGGCAACTAATCCCAAGCTTTAGTGCATCCCTCAGCACATCATCCTGAACCTTAATGTGCCAGTCTGCAGCACTTAGTTGAGGTCATCTCCTTGCTCTGGAAAGCCAAAAGGTTTTGGGCAGACTGAAGAACATCTTTCTCTGGGTTGATGGCCCCCCCGGGTGCTGTCCATGTTTATCTTGGTGTGCGTCCTCGGGAACAGCCTGTGGAGCACAGAATCCAGCATCACAGAGTTGCTTGGGAAGGACCTTGACAAAAACCACAGCATCTCTCTCCAGATTTCCTTTGCAAAGGCACCTTCCGGAAGGTGATGTGTGGCAGTCATTATCCCCTGCAGCCGCTTTGAGGGCAGGGATGCAGTGGCACAGTGTGTCTGGGTGTACACAAGGGATCTCACGGACAGTGCCCTTCTCACTGCCAGCCGAACGACGTCTTGGTGCTTGTTGGCAAGTTCTGGTGATGAGGCTTTCTATCGAATGACTTTGACAGTCTGCCCAGGGGACTGGGTCTACCTTCTCCTTTTCCCACAGGGTCTTGAGGATGCTATGTGCTGACAACTTCCTGACTTAGGTCAAAGATGTTTTACTTGCAAATTTCTCCATGAAGGACAGGTGATACTGAATGTTCCAGCTACTTAGTGTGTTCCGTGGCAGCGAAGCCAGTGCCATCCTTTGGAACACTGGGGACAGGTACAGCTTGAGAACATAGAGACCCTCAGGTCAAACCATCACTAATCATGTCTCTCCAACAAGAGAACAGCCCTATTATCCTGTAGGACTATGGTGACTTTACCTATCAGTCTAATTGTACTTTGTTTCTCGTGTGGTGACTTTAATGTGAGAACGATATCATATGGAAGTTATATTTCATTGTTTTCTCATTTTGTAAAAGTGCCTGCTGGATATACACACTTTGTTCACAAGCCAGCCTTTCTCATTTCCTGTCCCGACA